>NC_142744.1:22464522-22632022 GCF_051943395.1 Hippocampus bargibanti | reverse complement strand
TCAATGACCTGAAAAGAGTTGGGACCATCGTTTCCAAGGTTACTGTAGGTAATACAGTAAGACGTCATGATTTGAAATCTTGCATAGCTCACATGGTTACCCTACTTAAACCAGCACATGTCAAGGCTTGTCTTAAGTTTGAATATGACCATTTGGATAATACAGAGGAGTCACGAGAGTAAGTTTTGTGGTCAGATGAGACCAAAATAGAACTTTTCGGTCATAATCCTACAAAGCGTGTTTGGAGGAAGAAGAATGAAGAATACAATCCGAAGAACACCATCCCTACTGTGAAGTATGGGGGTGGTAGGATCATGCTTTGGGGGTGTTTTTCCTGCACACGGGACAGGAGAAGTGCACTGCATTACAGAGAGGATGACTGGGGCCGTGTATTGTGAGATTTTGGGGAACAACCTACTTCCCTCAGTCAGAGCAGAAGATGGGCCGTGGCTGGGTCTTCCAACACGACAACAATCGAAGCACACAGCCAGGAAAAAAACGGAGTGGCTCCTTTAGAAGCATATAAAGGTTCTAGCATGGCCCTGCCAGTCTCCAGAACTGAACCCGATTGTAAAAAAAAAATCATGGATTTATGGATTTTTCTTTTTAGTTTATCGCTTTAACAGTGGACATGCACCTAAAGTGAAAATTTCAGACGCCTCCATGATTTCTAAGTGAGGAAATAGAAAAATAGGGTGTTAAAATATTTTTTTTCTCACTATACACTAAGGTGAGGTTACACACTGGTAGACTCCATTTGATCATTAGGTAAACAGCTGATCATTCAGCAATCATCAGAAAACCTCTGAAGGCAACGAGTTGCACTCGGAGAAAGGGAGCTGAATACTTTTGCACACCCCATTTTTCAGTTTGTTAATAATAATAATAATAATAATAATAATAATACATTTAATTTACAAGTGCCTTTCTGAACACCCAAGGACACTTTACAACAAAGACAATACACAAAATAGTAAAATCATGCATAAAACAATAAATAATAAAACAGCAGAATAGATTAGACCACGAAAGCAAGTTTAAACAGGTGGGTTTTCAGGTGAGATTTGAAAGTAGGAAGGGAGTCAATGTTGCGGATGTTGGGTGGAAGTGAGTTCCAGAGTTTAGGAGCGGAGCGGCTGAAAGCTCTGCACCCCATCGTTGTGAGACGGGCAGAGGGCATGTAGAGGTGGAGGGAGGAAGAGGATCTGAGGGCCCGAGAAGGAACGGAGAACTGAATTAGGTCAGACAGATAGGGGGGGGGCAAGGTTATGGATGGCTTTAAATGTAATACAGAGTTTAACAGGGAGCCAGTGGAGACGATGGAGGACAGGGGTGATGTGGTGAAAGGAGGGTTTTTTTTGTGATGATCCGGGCTGAGGAATTTATGGAGACATTTTTCATTGACCCCGAAAAGAAGTGAATTATAATAATCGATACGGGAGGTGACGAGACTGTGGACGAGGATAGCAGTTGTGTGAGGGGTGAGAGAGGGACGGAGACGATTGATATTGCGGAGGTGAAAATATGCAGACCGGGTTATGTTATTTATATGGGAGTGAAAAGATAGTGTGCTATAGAGGATGACACCCAGGCTCTTAACCTGAAGGGCGGGGGACACGGTGGAATTGTCAATGGTGAGAGAGAAACTGCTTTGTGAAGGGTGGATTTTGTACCGACAAGGAGAAGTTCAGTTTTTTTCGCTGTTTAGTTTGAGAAAGTTATGAGAAAACCAGGATTTGATTTCTGAGAGGCAAAGTGTAAGGGATGTAGGTGGAAGAGAGGCGTCGGGTTTACTGGAGAGGTAGAGCTGGGTGTCATCCGCGAAGCAGTGAAAATGAATGCCAAATTTGCGGAAGATATCACTAAGGGGAAGAAGGTATATAATAAAGAGAAGGGGCCCCAGAACAGACCCTTGGGGCACACCAGAAGACACAGGGGAGGACCGTGAAGTGAATGAGGTAATTTGGATAAACTGTGAGGGGCCAGTGAGGTAGGAGTGAAACCAACTAAGTGGGGTGTGTGTCACGCCTAGAGTGGAGAGTCGGTTGAGCAGGATGGGGTGAGAAATGGTGTCAAAAGCCGCAGATAGATCAAGAAGGATGAGAATAGAGAGGGAGCCGGTATCTGCTGCTATGAGAAGGTTATTTGTGATTTTTATGAGGGCTGATTCAGTGCTGTGGCGGGGACGGAAACCAGACTGGAATTGTTCGTAGAGGTTTTTTTTTTTGTGAGTGAGGTGAGAGTGGAGCAGGCGATGGTTTTTTCGAGAATTTTAGCGATAAATGGAAGATGCGAAATTGGACGCAAGTTATTGAAATCATTGGGATCTGAACCAAGTTTTTTCAGGATTGGCGTTACAGCTGCGGTTTTGAGAGGGACAGGAACAATTCCAGTGGACAATGAGGAGTGAATAATAGCTGAAATAAAAGGGAGGAGAACGGGTAGACAAGATTTGATGAGGACAGTAGGGAGGGGGTCAAGTTGACAGGTGGAATTCTTGGACTTGGTGATGAGGTCAGAAAGTAAGGAGGGATGAGGGAGTTCAAAAGATGACAGCAGTTGATAGGGAGTAGGAAGGTTGGGGGGGGGGGAGGGGGGATACAGAGGAGCCGAGGTGCTGGTGGATCTTGTTGATCTTTTCAGTGAAAAACAGAAGTAGTGCGTTGCAGGTGTGGGGTGGGGAGTGAAAGTGTGGGGGGAGAGAGATAGGCGGTTGAATGATTTTGGTGTACAGGGAAAACAGAGTCCGTGGATTCCCAGTGTTAGCATCAGTCCAGAATAGTATTGTGATTTTGCGCATGTGATAGAGTCCTTGTAGTGGGTGAGGTGGGCTGTGTACATGTCCTGGTGGGTGGTGAGGCTGGTCTTTCTGTAAAGTCTTTCCAGCTGCCAAGTTTATGTCTAAAAACATTTTAAGTCATGTATAATTGTTCTTTTGAATTTAAGATGGCACCGCGAGAGTGGCTGCCTTCCCAGCAGCTCCTGTATTTTGTTTTTCTACTTCTTTCTTTCCTTTCTTCACTGCTGCTGTGAAATGTAAATTTCTCGACTGTGAGATGAATAAACGTAAATCCAATCCAACCCAACTCAACACCTTGAACTTCACAATTGTGAACCACTTTGTGTTGTGTTGGGCTTTCACATAAAATGGCAATAAAATATATTTATGATTGTGGTCAGAATGTGACAATGTGAATACTTTTTCAAGCCGCTGTATGTGATGAAAGCAGGTTAAAAAGATGGCTTACCTGGTCATAGCCTGGATCTTCAGTCCTTCTTCTATGCTGTGAGACAGTGCTTGCTGGTTGTTGTGTTTACTAATGCGGGCCAACACTCTTTCCTGGTGTGCTTCATACTCATCCCGGCTTGGGTAAATTTTACCTGATGGAATAAATGACAGAAAAAAATAGTCTTTTCCCCTTTGTTAAACTTAGTGACTACTAGACGAGGTGCAAAAACGTGTCCATTATAGTGCCAGGATTTGTCATTTTCACTCAAATTACAGGACCCATAGAATATTGAGTTTTAGGACTACATAAGCATAAAATTCAGCGTAAGAAACCTTAAACTCTCTTCTTTCATCAGAAAAAAAATAGTTAAATGGGTCTGGAGTTAGCTGACCTTGAAATGGGGGCGGCCGTCACAATATATAACACAATACGTATTGATTCATAGCGCTTCAAAAACAGCTGAAGCTGTAACAAAGCCCTAAGGGCAGAAGGCAAATGCTGCCCCCTTGTGGAAGGGAAAAACATTGACAGAGGTGTGACAAGCGCTTTATTGCCACCCCCCCGCAAGAAAAACCAAAAGCCAAACAAATTCGGGAATGGCGCTCAACGTCACTCTTTGAAATTCACGAATACATTTTGGAATGGCAGCGAATAACTTAAGCATGCATCCCACTGAGGGGAAAACATTTTGTTGATCGTAAAAAAAATGAACATTCACGACAGGGTTTGTTCAAGCCCACAAACGCCTGCCAGCTCCTTGCCAATACATACATACAGTGAGTCTGGAAAGGATTCAGAACGCTTCACTTCACCCGCATTTTCTTATGTCACAGCTCTATTGAAAAAGGAATATATTCACTTTTTTTTGACACCATGACAGAAGTCTTGTTGTGATTTTATAAAATATATTAAAAGAAAAGAAAACAGAAATCATATATGCACAAGTATTCAGAATGTTTTCTTAATACTTTGTTGAAGCATCTTTGGCAGCAATTACAGCTTGCTACAAGTTTGGCACACCTATTTTTGGGCAGTTCTTCCCATTCCTCTTTACAGCATCTCTCAAGCGCCATCAGGTTGGATGGTGACTGTTGGTGCAAAGCCATTTTCAGATCTCTCCAAAGATGTTCAATGGGATTGAAGTCTGGGCATTTATGCCAAAATGTTCAGTCTTTGTCTCATCAGACCAGAGAATTTTGTTTCTCATGGTTTGAGGGTCCTTCAGGTGCCCTTTGGCAAACTCCAGTCAGGCTGCATCGTGCCTTTTACTAAGTGGCTTCTGCCTGGCCACTCGGGCCACATACAGGCCTGATTGGTGGATTGCTGCACAGATGGTTGTCCTTCTGGAAGTTTCTTCTCTCTCCATAGACAAGAGCAGTGGTTCTTAACCTTGTTGGAGCTATGGAACCCCACCAGTTTCATATGCGCATTCACCGAACCCCTCGTGTTAAAAAAAAATAAATGTTATTTTTTACATATATTAAAATCAGTGTGACTTCTGCTGTTGCCTTTGAGAGACCAGTTCAGATATGTGTGGCTTCACCTTGGCAAGTGCCACTCACATGTCATTGTCACAGCAAAGTCTGTTCCTTCTCTTCGATTTTATGTCCAGCATCGTTGAAAAGGATTGCTCACAGAGATATGTTGGAACAAATGGTATCAAAAAATCCAGGGCTTTCTTGGCAACAACTGTATACTTGTTCATTTGTTGACACCAAAACGTTGAGAACGTTGTTGTTTTGAAGAGTTGCTGTTGAGCCTGGCTACGCTGAATTTCAATGATTCTTCTTCACATCTGCTGCCTTCGTTGTTGTTGTAAGGGGCTTACAAAGTAAAAACTCTTCTTTTATCATGTCGTCTTTCACGTAGCGCACAAAAACAGCAAATTGGCTTAGAACAGCAACGTCTGTGGTTTCGTCGAGTTGAAGACTGAATTTTGCCGGGCTTAAAATCAGTTCCGCGACTACTTGAGCCAAGATGTCTTTACTCATGTCTTCTATTCTGTCACTGACGGTATCCTTTGAAGGGGGAATTTGGGATAATTTACCTTCGGCCACTGTTTCGAGTATCAGATTCGCTATCTTTAACGCAGCTGGTTTCACCAGTGTTTCACCAATAGTGTGTGGCTTGCCCTGCTTTGCGAGCAGGTCAGCAACTTTGTACGATGCTGTGAGGATGGGTTTGCTAACAGGTACAAATCCAAGAACAGGCAGAGTGAATTTATATTGTGATTTCCTTGTTTGTTAATATATAACAAAGGAATAAATAAACACTTTTGAGACACTCCAGTCCCCTACATTTCACTGACATCTGATGTGAACTGTGGAGGCTGTCAAATTTATTTTCTGATTGCCTCACTTGATTGCCTCACTTGAAATGCTTCCATCGGTCTTCCAGACACCTTCGGTGAAAGATTTACCTGCGTTGCTACCAATCACGCCCTTCCAAGTTTCACCGTCATTGAATATGTGAGCGTTTTTTTTACATTTACATTGTATTTATAAGCACCTTTGAAGTCCCCCAGCAAAACAAGGGAGTCTCCAGAAGGAGCAGTCTCCGACATAAAGACTCCAAAAGGGGTGGGTATGCTGAGCTGCTGTTGGGTGCATATGCACAAACTGTGAGGACCCCCCAACACCACCCGAAGGCAGAGGGAGGACGTCCTCTCGTCTACCGGTGTTTGTGGTGGCTCTGGCAGGTGCACCGCAAATTGTTTTTCGTGACCCACAATTAAATCATGAAAAGGCCTCATGTCAAACACGGTTTTAGTCACTATCTTTTTTGGAAGTAAGAGTGATGAAGAGCAAATACACTGACACCTCGGCTTACGAACGCTGCTTTAGCTAATGAACTTTTCACCTTACGAACGTTAAATTCGCGATAATATAATCTTAGCATACAAACTATTTTTCGGGAAACACACGGATCGCCACAATGAGTGATGTGTCGTTCGTGAACAAGATGGTTATTGGAGCTCCTAACAAGGAGCTGGAAATGGCAGCCGACTTTTTTAGTCCTCTCTTACCCGCCCCAGTCTTATGTTAAAGCCACACGTGATTGGTCAAGATCCGTGGTAGAGGAAGGTAGGGAACACACGCAGCAGTACACAGGCAGCAGTGACGGGGGTGGGAGGTGGTGCGACATAAGCCTATGAAAGATAGGCTAACCCTCCTTCCTACAGCCCGGATGGAATGTGGCTTTTCCTCCTACCTCCCCCCACTCCATTACATCAAGCCATCAACGACCATCACAAACGTAAATCAAACGACTTTATTATTTAGTACAGTTTATTTTATTACTATACCATAGCACATTTATTATACATAAATAAAATAAGGTATATTTTGTGTAGTTTTAAAGGACAACCGACGTCACTTTTTTGTTTCCTAACTGACATCAGAAAAACGTTTTAGAGCATCTAAAATACCCAAAACACTCAGTATGATATTTTTATTCAAATGCAAAACACCAATAAAAATGACTTAAAGTGTCCAAAATCTGCAAAAAATTGAGCTGCGAATTGGGCATTTTCAGAAAGTCCCGCCCCCAGTTCGTGACGTCACGCCAAGACGTCTTGCATTGCTGGAGAATCAAAACAATGGTTTCAGATTCAGAGAAAATGCTTTCTTGTTACACATCCAGTTATGAATATGATTCAACTAGTTCTGAAGAGGAAAGCATACATGTTTGCAATCGATTAAATAATTTATTCCGTGCCATTTTGAGGCAACATTGGGGGTGAATGTCTCACCCAAAAAGAGGCAGAAGAAAATGGCGACCTCTTGTAGACATTACAGTGTATTGCGTTTCCACAGGCTGATAAATTCCTTATATGGAGCTTGGCCGCCCTATTCTGGCGGGTTTTGGGTGCAACACGAGGTTTTCAGACCAAACAAGTACAGCAAAATACATTGACGTGATGGAAGGACTGCTACTGTGTCTTTTTTTCGGTCAGGGGCGTTCCTTCAGTGACGTCACGTACGGACTTGTCACCAACTCAAAAACAAGACTTTCTGAATATTCAGCGCGAGTTTTAAAACATAAAATATAGCTATATGCGGTGGAATCTTTGTAAAATACGCTCAGTTGAAGTCATTTGAAGCCATTTTACAAATTATGGACACAACTTGTCCGGAGGCTTATTTAGTGGAAATCTGTTTTATTGGGATCCGGGAAATGATTATTCTCATTTTAATTGTTTCCATGGGAAATTAATGTTTGGAACTTTCTGGGAACCAATTAAGTTCAGAAGCCAAGGTATCACAATGATGGCTAACTTTCAATGTAGTATTCGCACAACGTATTGGGTGCATTGAATTTCACACAACTTTACCACTATTTATGTAAAGTCCACAAACAAAACATGTAAACTTACTTATCAGAGCATCAAAATTTGGGTCCGGACGCAGCGACCTCTTGGAAACCAACTTCTTGCGACATGTCGGACATTCTTTATTGCTAAAATAACAAATATCACAGTATAAATAAAATAAATCGGTTATGTTAAACAAAATCACAAAAGATGGAGCATGGATTAATTGACAAATAATCAATTGTCAAATGAATCATTATTTTTTTATAAAACCAAACAAGCATGCATGAGTGCTATCATTTTACTGTGCTCCATGCTAAATATGTATTTTATGAACAAATGAGGAAAAGGTCAATAAAAATGCCATTAAGTTCAGAATAATATTTATTGGCCAAGTATGTAGACCACACAAGGAATTTGTCTCTGGTAGGACACACTGCACTAGTATCATCATAAAAAGACATGACAAATAAGTATGGCAGGGCATTTCTTAATGTAAGTGGTACCTCTCAGGAACAACTGAGACAGCAGAGCTAAAGCACTGCTGGCACTTTTCAGGAAAAATACGAGTCTATCTATAATGTTATTGGGATAGAAAATTACCTTGCACTAACAGCAAGGATTAACTGTACATTGAATGAGAAACACAAATAAAATATAATCTTATCCATACATACCCAGATCGTAAAGCTGTGATAATACACTCGGCACAGAAACGGTGCAGGCATTCTTTGGTTGTCATTGTGTTTTTCAGCATATCCAGGCAAATGGGACACATTAATTCACTGTGTAATGATCTGGGTGAAACTGCAATCTCCAAGCCATCTGTTATAGCTTCCTGTAACAAAAAAAAAAAAAATAAATAAAGTTAAAAATTCAAACATACAAATGCCTTTTACATGTTACAAGTTAGTTTTAGGATTAGAATTCAAATATTTAGTCCAATGAAATCGATAAATGTTTTCCTTTTGGCTTTTCCCTTAAAGGACAACCGACACCATTTTTTGGTTTCCTAACTGACATCAGAAATACGTTTTAGAGCATCTAAAATACCCAAAACACGCTGGCTGATATTTTTAGTCAAATGCAAAACACCAATAAAAATTACTTAAAATGTCCAAAAACGACTTCAAAATGAAACCGGAAATGTCAGTTTTGAGAAGACCCTTCCTTGTTCGTGACGTCACGCCACGACGTCTTCTTGCCTTGCTCGAGAATCAAAACAATGGCTTCAGATTCTGAGAAGATGCTTTCTTGTTACTCATCCAGTTAGGAATATGATTCAAATAGTTCTGAAGAGGCGGCCCGGTAGTCAAGTGGTTAGTTAGCACACCGACTTCGCAGTGCAGAGGTCGCCAGTTCACGTCCCGCTCCGACCTCCCTGTGTGGAGTTTGCATGTTCTCCCCAGGCCCGCGTGGGTTTTCTCTGGGCCCTCCGGTTTCCTCCCACATTCCAAAAACATGCATGGCAGGCAGATTGAAGACTCCAAATTGTCCCTAGGTGTGAGTGTGTGAGTGACTTGTCCTTGTCTGCCCTGCGATTGGCTGGCAACCAATTCAGGGTGTCCGCCGCCTCATGCCCGAAGACAGCTGGGATTGGCGCCAGCACCCCCCGCGACCCTAATGAGGAATAAGCGGTACGGAAAATGGATGGATGGATAGTTCTGAAGAGGAAAGCATAAATGTTAATCCCATATCAATTCGAGCTGTCAAGGACCGCATGTAGTGTCCCAGAAAATGCAAAAGATGGCAGCGGCAAAGCTCCGTTGGAAATGGGCTGATTTGTCTGCTGGGAATTTGTGTCAGCTAGTATCAAATAGTAGTCTTGGTGCAACACACGACTCACCATTGCGTTATTTATGTGTTTTCCTTCTAATTTCGCCATCAACGCGGATCAACACGAAGTTTTCAGACCAAAGTACCGCAAAATGCATTGTGTGCCGCTTTCTCGGTCAGGGGTGTTCCAAATGTGACGTCACGTGGGGTCGCGTCGGTTGTCCTTTGAAGGACAACCGACGCGACAAGTTGTGTCCATAATTTGTAAAATCGCTTCAAATGACTTCTACTGAGCGTATTTTACAAAGATTCCACCGCATAGAGCTATATTTTACGTTTTAAGATTTGCGCTGAATATTCCGGAAGTCTTGTTTTTGAGTTGGTGAAGAGTCCTGACGTCACGTCACGGACGGAACGCCCCTGACTGAGAAAGCACACACTGTAGCAGTCCTTTCATCACGTCAATGCATTTTGTGGTACTTTGGTCTGAAAACTTCGTGTTGATCCGCGTTCATGGCTGTGTGTCGTTGTGTGTTGTACCGAACAACTATTTGATATTCGCTGACAAAAATTCTCAGGCCATTTTCACGGAGCTTTGTCGCCATCTTCTGCCTTTCTTGGGTGCTACGTTTCAGTCCAGATGCCTCAAAATGACACAGAATGACTTCTTTAATCGATTGCAAACATTTATGCTTTTCTCTTCAGAACTATTTGAATCATATACATAACTGGATGAATAACAAGAAAGCATGTTCTCCGAATCTGAAACCATTGTTTTGATTCTCGAGCAAGGCAAGACGGGACCTTCTGAAACTGGCCACTTCCGGGTTCAATTTGAAGTAGTTTTTAGACATACAAGTGTTTTGCATTTGACTAAAAATAACAGCCTGCATGTTTTGGGTATTTTAGATGCCATAAAACGTTTTTTTGATGTCAGTTAGGAAATAAAAAAATGGTGTCGGTTGACCATTAAGGGGTCGCCACAGCGAATCAGTGTCCTCCATTTAACCCTGTTTTTTTTTCATCTTCTTCTCTCACAGCAGCTACCTTCATGCTCTCTTTCACAACATTCATAAACCTCCTCTTTGGTCTTCTTCTTGGCCTCCTGCCTGGTAGTTCAAGACTCAGCATCCTTCTTCCAATATATTCACTCTCTCTCCTCTGGAAATGTGCAAACCATCTCAGTCTCGCCTCTCTGACTTTCTCTCCAAAACCTCTAATATGAGTTATACCTCTGCGATACTCATTCCTGATCCTATCCAACCTGGTCACTCCCAAAGAAAACCTCAACAGCTTCAGCTCTGCTACCTCCAGCTCTGCTTCCTGTCTTTTCTTCAGTAGCACTGTCTCCAGTCCAAACATCATGGCTGGTCTCACCACTGTTTTATACACTTTTGCTTTCATCCAAGCTGAAACCCTTCTATCACACATCACACCTGACATTTTCCTCCAGCCGTTCCAGCCTGCCTTGACACACTTCTTCACCTCTTTTCCACTCTCCATTGCTCTGGACAGTTGACCCCAAGTACGTAAAATCCTCCACCTTCTTTATCTCTTCTCCCTGTAGCATCACTCTTGCACTTGGATTCCTCACATTCACACACATATATTCCGTCTTGCTCCGACTGATCTTCATTCCTCTCCTTTCCAGGGCATACCTCCACATCTCTAGTTTCTCCACCACCTGTTCCCCGTTCTCCCTACAGATTACAATGTCATCTGAAAACATCATGGTTCAAGGAGATTCCTGTCTAACATCATCATCTATATGCGGTGGAATCTTTTTAAAATACGCCCAGTAGAAGTCATTTGAAGCCATTTTACAAATTATGGACACAACTTGTCCGGAGACGTCGGTTGTCCGTTGGTGACGAGTCCTCACGTCACGTCACTGAAGGAAGGCCCCTGACCGAGAAAGGACACACTGTATCAGTCCTTTAATCACGTCAATGCATTTTGCAGTACTTTGTTTGGTCTGAAAACTTCGTGTTGATGGCGAAATTAGAAGGAAAACAAGTAACACGATGGTGAATCCTTGTGTGTTGTGACAACAATTTTGAGCCAATTTCCACACAGAGCTTTGTCGCCATCTTCTGCCTTTTTTGGGTACGACATTCCCCCCACCCCTTGTCGCCTCAAAATGACACTGAATAAATTCTTCAATCGATTGAAAACATGTATGCTTTCCTCTTCAGAACTATTTGAATCATATTCATAACTGAATGAGAAGAATGGTGCACCGATGTCACGATGCTCGACGCACACTGCAGCCCTGGTTTGGAATCGCTGTCTCTCAACTGCAAGCCATTCTACTCGCCACGTGAGTTCGCTTCCTTTATTCTCGTTGCCGTGTACATCGCGCCACAAGCTAATGCTAACGCGTGTATACAAACGCTAGCGGACCATGTAAACCATCTCGAACTAAAATATCCAGAATCACCCCTGATCATTTTGGGCGATTTTAATCAAACACGTTTGAACCGTGAACTTCCCAAATATAAGCAGCATATTGACTGTTTCACCAGAGGAGAAAACATTCTAGATCATTGTTACACAGCACTCAAAGGCGCATACCGGTCTGTTGCGCATGCAGCATTGGGTCTTTCTGACCACTATTTAATCCACTTAATTCCCACATACAAACAGAAACTCAAATGTGTAAAACCGGTAGTCAAGACAGTTAAAACATGGACAGATGAAGCAAAGTTATCGCTACAAGAATGCTTAGACTGCACTGATTGGAGCGTCTTTGAAACTTCAACGGGCACATTGGATGAATCCACAGACACTGTAACATCATACATCAGTTTCTGTGAGGACATGTGTGTACCAACAAAGTCCTTCCGCTCATTCAACAACAACAAGCCATGGTTCACTCCCAAACTCAGGCAGCTTAGGAAAGAGAAAGAATCCGCATTTAAAAGCGGCGATCGAGCAGTTTACAAACTCGCCCGAAACAGGCTGACGAAGGAAATTAACATCGCAAAGAAAAGTTATGCGGAGAGGCTTAACAAACAGTTCTCCGCAAACGACTCTGCATCGGTGTGGAATGGCCTGAAAGCAATAACAAATTATCGTTTACCTTCCCCCCAAGCAGTGTACAACAATGGTATGGCTGATGAGTTAAATACATACTTTTGCCGATTTGAAAAGGACACCACCATTTCCCCGGTCTGCCCACCATTACCAGAAACTACCGTATCTCCGCCCTCTGCCCTACAGATCCACGAACTGGACGTTAGACGGCTCTTCAAGCAGCAAAAGATCAAGAAAGCTGCAGGACCTGACAGAGTGTCCCCCTCCTGCCTGAGAGTCTGCGCTGACCAGCTGGCTCCGGTCTTCACACAAATCTTCAACAGATCCCTGGAGCAGTGTGAAGTCCCATCCTGCTTCAAACAGTCTACTATCGTCCCAGTTCCAAAGAAACCAGCACCCTTGGGATTGAACGACTATAGACCTGTCGCTCTGACGTCTGTGGTCATGAAGTCCTTTGAACGCCTCGTGCTGAACCACCTAAAGAACATCACCGGACCTCTGCTAGATCCTCTTCAGTTTGCCTACCGGGCAAACAGGTCTGTGGAGGATGCAGTCAACATCGGACTGCACCACATCCTTGACCACCTTGACAACACAGGAACCTACGCAAGGATCCTGTTTGTGGACTACAGCTCTGCGTTCAATACCATCATCCCAGAACTCCTCATCCCCAAACTTCTCCAGCTTGGTGTGTCCGCCACGATCTGCCAGTGGACCCTCAGCTTCCTGACAGGACGGACACAACAGGTCAGACTGGGAAATATATCATCCACGACACGAACCACGAGCACTGGAGCCCCGCAGGGATGCGTCCTCTCTCCATTGCTCTTCTCTCTCTACACGAACGACTGCACCTCAACGCACCCAGCTGTCAAATTCATAAAGTTCGCAGACGACACCACGGTCATCGGTCTCATCAAAGACGGCGACGAGTCTGCGTACCGACAACAAGTGGAGCAGCTGGAGCTCTGGTGCAGCCGTCACAACCTGGAGCTGAACACGCTCAAGACAGTTGAGATGATGGTGGACTTCAGGAAACATCCATCACCACAGCTACCCCTCACACTATCCAACTGCCTGGTGTCAACCGTTGAGACCTTCAAGTTCCTGGGAATCACAGTCTCCCAGGACATGAAGTGGGAGGTCAACACCAACTCTATCCTGAAAAAGGCCCAACAGAGAATGTACTTCCTGAGGCTGCTAAAGAAGCATGGCCTGCCACAGGAGGTGCTGCAACATTTCTACACGGCTGTCATCGAATCCATCCTGTGTTCTTCCATCACCGTTTGGTTCGGGGCCGCCACAAAAATGGACAAAATCCGACTTCAACGGACAGTTAGGACGGCGGAAAAATCATTGGCACCGCCCTACCCACTCTCGAGGACTTGCACACTGCAAGAATCCAAACTAGGGCGCGGAAAATCTTACTGGACCCTCCGCACCCTGCCCACCACCTTTTCCAGCTACTCCCCTCAGGCAGGCGCTACCGATCCATGCGCACCAAATCCAGCAGACATTTAAACAGCTTCTTCCCCCAAGCCATTAACTCTTTGAACTCTTTCAACAGTAGCCAAAATGGAACTGTATAGTGCCACTTAGCAGTTTTTTTGACAACGATACTAGTGCAGCGTGTTCTACCGGAAACAAATTCCTTGTGTGTCCTACATGCTTGGCAATAAAGATGATTCTGATTCTGATGAGTAACAAGAAAGCATGTTCTTCGAATCTGAAGCCATTGTTTTGATTCTCGAGCAAGGCAAGACATCTTGAGTGACACCACGAACAAGGGGCGGGACCTTCCGAATGGCCACGTCCGGTTTCAATTTTTTGCAGTTTCAGCACACTTTAAGTCATTTTTATTGGTGTTTTGCATTTGACTAAAAATATCATACTGCGTGTTTTGGGTATTTTAGATACTATAAAACGTTTTTCTGATGTCAGTTAGGAAACAAAAAAGTGATGTCGGTTGTCCTTTAAAGGACAACCGACGTCTCCGGACAAGTTGTGTACATAATGTGTAAAATGGCTTCAAATGACTTCTACTGAGCGAAGATTCCACCGCATATAGCTATATTTTACGTTTTAAGACTCACTCTGAATATTCAGGAAGTCTTGTTTTTGAGTTGGTGACGAGTCCGTACGTGACGTCACTAAAGGAACGCCCCTAACCGAAAAAAAAAAGACACATTGTAGCAGTCCTTCCATCACGTCAATGTATTTTGCTGTATATGTTTGGTCTGAAAACCATGTTGCACCCAAAAGCTGCCAGAAGAGGCCGTCCAAGCTCCATACAAGGAATTTATCAGCCTGTGGAAACGGAGGTGGCCACAGGAGGTTGCCATTTTGTGCCTCTTTTCTGGTGAACGATTCCCCTCCAATGTTGCCTCAAAATGACACGGAATGACTTCTTTAATCGATTGCAAACATGTTTGCTTTCCTCTTCAGAACTATTTGAATCATATTCATAACTGGAGGTGTAACAAGAAAGCATATTCTCCGAATCTGAAGCCATTGTTTGGATTCTTCAGCAATGCAAGACGTCTCGGCGTGACGACACCAACTGGGGGCGGGACTTTCTGAAAATGCCCAATTCACAGCTCAATTTTTTTTGCAGATTTTGGACACTAAGTCATTTTTATTGGTGTTTTGCATTTGAATAAACATATCATACTGTGTGTTTTGGGTATTTTAGATGCTATAAAACGTTTTTCTGATGTCAGTTAAGAAACAAAAAAGTGACGTCGGGTGTCCTTTAAGTGCTTGTTTGTGAGCTTTGAACGCATTTTTGTTTTATTGATATTCATTACTGAGAAGATTTGTTCACAAAGGTAGGTTGTTCCAACCATGCACAAACTTTGGCAGCCAGCGCTGTTAATTTGGGGTAGCCTGGTAGTAAATACTGCTAAAATTTGTCCAGACTCGCGGCGGCAAATTTGCCCTTCAAATCTCCATCACATTGCAAATCAATTATTTCTAGCTGGATTTCGACCAGTAGATCAGAAGCTTTAACTGTGAAAGGTGTGCGAAAAACTGAAAATTATGTCTCAAGTTCACCAATACCTGAAAACGTTTCTCAAACTCCCACAGTAATACTGCAATCTCGTCTTTGTACCGCTTCACGTCCGCATCAGGTCTGGTCACACACACACTGAAAATTCTACACTCATCAACTTTTCTCCGTTTGGATAACGACATTTTGGCTACTGAGGGTGTTGAGACCACGGTTGAAAAAAAAAGACAGAGGTTGAAGAAAAACACCGCTGTTTGATCTAAACAGCACCACTTTGTCAATCCTTGAATTGCACCTCATTAAAAATATGAATTCCATGTCGTTTGTGCGTTTTTTCCACTTTTAAATTATCCTGCGGGCCTGATCAAACCTCCTTGGGGCTGGTTCCGGCCCACGGACCGTATGTTTGACACCCCTGCTGTAGGTCAACAGCGTTGATAGCGGTCGTTGTTAACCAGGGACTCGACCGATCCAGTATGAGATTCGGAGGTTTCATTCGCGTGTTTGTTTTTGCCAAAAATTTATGCCGGATGCCCTTCCTGACACAACCCTCAGTATTTATCCGGTCTTGGGACCGGCACAATAAGACACTGGCTTGGGTCCCCTTGTGTCTACATTCCAAGAAAATAGATAAATAAATAGATAATCTAGTTCAAATAAAATAGATAAATAGATAAAACCTTTTACCTGTGGAGTTCTCTGTAGTTCATAGAGGCTCAACTCCCAGGTCTTGCTGAGGGGTTGGATGCCGTTGGTCTGAATGACTTGAGTCATTGCCATAAAGCTGAAACAATGTTGATAGGTTTGGTTAAGCACGTGCCTAAAGGTAACTATTATTTCTTACATTTACCAGCAAGACTGGAACAAAAGATTTATAAATGCCATTAATATAAATTCCTTAACATATCAAGAAATGCAAAACGTCTGTGTAAGCTCTCAGTCGTACAGGAGTGGTCCATCGATGAGAAGGTTTCTTCAGCCGTCATCTCATTCATCCCATCCCATCCCATTCATGTCATCACAAAGAGGGTACAGCAAGTCCTGAAGAATGAATGTCTCTCTGTGTCTTTGTTTTGTCATATTGTCTCTATGCTGTCATATTATTTGTTATTTAGTTTTTTTTTGTTCTTTTGACTTCAAGACGGCGCCGCGAGAGTGGCTGCCTTTCCAACAGCACATGTATTTTGTTTTTCTACTTTCATTCCTTTCATCACTTTGCTGCTGTGAAATGTAAATTTCTCCACTGTGAGATTAATAAAGGCATATCCAATCCAATCCAATCTGTACTTTTTGAAGGTGTCGGACGTTTCGCCTCCTATCCAAGAGGCTTCGTCAGCGAACTAAAGTCTGACTGATCATATCGGCCCTATTTATATATCCCTAATGTCCGGACATGGCGGCGCCGGACACAGCTATGATAGGTCCCCACTCTCAGGTTGGGGGGAGCAGAGGACTACTCCCTGTGGCCCCACTGATTGTTCCTACATTCCTGACTAACGACTGGCCTATTTGCCCCACTCCCACCGGTATCACCTCATCAGCATTACGAATGTTGCCTAACCTGTTTTGCTAAAGTGAACCTCACCCCATCAGACCGGTTTAATGAAGGATTTAGTTGTTTTATGAGAATCGCTTGTGTTTCTCCATCTCTTCCATGTACAGATTAGCCACTATGGGTGAAACTGGTGAGCCCATAGCAAAACCATGAATTTGTTTATAAAATTTCGCCCGAAATTGAAAATATGTAGTATTAAGGCAGATTTTCAATAATTGGCAGATGTGATCCGGTTTAAGTTTGGTTCTTTCATGCAGAGAAACGTCCGCCAGCAGTCTCGTCATCACCACTGAGACTGCTGCTGGGGTTGGGACATCATCACTGTCGGAAAACGGCTAATGCTAACCAGCTTTGACATTAGGCCAAGTCTGAATCCTAATTTTGAAGACGTGATCGGCAATCAATCGACGACAAGAAATATTTGCTTTAAAACAAAATGATTTCAAGTAAAAAGTCAGCACCACAAAGGTGTCGAGGGATTGATTCACCTGACAGAAAAACAACAATAGTGCCCGAAATTATTTTAGCCTCAAACCACTAGTATGAATTTCCGACATCGACTCTTTTGACCGTTGTAAACCCCCACCCCATAGCACATATAACACGAAAATTATTGCAAAGGATTGGTAGTTTGTCCACAAAAACAGCGTCTTCCGACTTACCTGAACGTAAAGGTCGATGAAAGTGTTTTGATGAACGCAATATGGGTGGAGGGGATCCCAGGATTTTTTTTTTTTCTTCTTCTTCTTCTTCTTCTTCTTCTTCTTCTTCTTCTTCTTCTTCTTCTTCTTCTTCTTCTTCTTCTTCTTCTTCTTCTTCACCCATCCTACTATTCTGCTTCCGCTTCACGCCGATCCTGCGAGTTCTTCTTTTCTGAGACTGATGGTTGGGAAGCACATACGTGCATTGTCGCCACCTTGTGAAACGGAGTTTAAGCGACACAGTACAGTACAGTGGTACCTCGGTTCTCGACCATAATTCATTCCAGGACCCTGTTCGAAAAGCGATTTTTTCGAACACCGAAACCACCTCTTTTCTCCTGTCACTTGCGAGTTGAGGGTCTGCCTCTCCCGGCCGTTCTCCACCTGCTGTCAATTCTCTAATCACGGACACGGGGCATTTATACGGTTCGCGATCACCTCGCCAATGCCGGATGTTTGACTCAACTCGCCACCGTGCCTGGACTCTTCCTTCAATGCGCGAGTGTATCAGTGTATCCGGTCCGAGATATTTTCCCTGCGTCCCGTAAATTTATGTCATCTTCCGGGATTGCGTAATTTTGCACCCTCGTGTGCCATTTGCTATTTGCCGTAGTAAGCGGGTCGGATCACCCCCTGCCTTCTTGCTCGCTGTGTTTTCTTTGACTTGTGAATAAACATCCTGCTTGGGTAGTACATGTCTGTTTTGGGATTCCAAACATTCCACTACGTTCCGACGAGTCATCTGCCGTCACTCTCGCTCGGAATGTGACAGCTTCGGATGACTCGGCTACAGGATGTTCTTTTCTCTTAAAATATCTATCCAATGACACTTGCTCTCATTCCCACGGTCACATTACTAGATTTCACAGCCTCCTTATTCTTTAATATCGTACTGATTGTAGATTTCGCCATGCTGTATTCCCTCGCCAGATCAGACACTCGCACACCTCCTTCATATTTTGCGATTATTTCTTTCTTAAATGCAATAGTTGTACGCACTACTTTTCTTTTGTCACTTTAAGCAGCACTTACTTTCTCTGGAGGCATCATTAGGGGCTAAAATTCTTCGTACACCTGTATTAAACGCTAGAGCAAAACGCAGCACATCCGCTAGCGACAACAGTTGGCCCGTGCGCCACTCAGCTCCCCACCCTCGCGTACGCACTCACGCGTCGTATTGGCGTTCCAACACCGATTGATGTTCGAGCGCCGAAGCAAGAATATCTCGAATATTTTGTTTTTGTTCGAACACTGAGGCGTTCGAGAACCGAGTACCACTGTATTTCATCTTGGCCAAAATATTACAAATAAATGCAAGAACTATAACGAAAATGTAATTTCCATTTGGATATAAATTCACGCATACAATGGCTTAAATGGTAATGTATACCTGTCATGTATCTAACTACTGAAAGAGAGCGAGACGAGAGTGTGTTAGGGCTATTAATGACGCAGGAATCAAAAGTGAAAACAAAAATATTCTTTAATCTTTGGGACGGCACATAATGGAGCCATTGGTGCAGGCAGCTCGCAAGGATGGTAGGGGCGAGTGAAGAGAAGAGAAGAGAGAGAGAGGGAGAGGGAGATAGAGGGCTGTTTCGGAGAGCCTTTGTAAAGAGCGGCAGAATGTGATGTCGCTGACCAGTGTATAAAACAGAAGTCTGAGTAAATGAAACGTTAAAAAAAGTAAAACGATGTTTAGAAAGTGTTCGTATATCGAATTGCCTTAACATACCCCCCTGACGAACATATTTAACATTGGTATAAGTGAATAAAGAAGAAAAAAAGAAAATAAAACAATAATGTGCAGTCAAAATGGAAACAATATCTCTTCTTTTCCTTTCGGCTTTTCCCTCAGCGGTCGCTACAGCGAATCAATGTCCTCCATCTATCCATCCGGTTTTGTGCATCCTCTTCTCTCACACCAGCTACCTTCATGTCCTCTTTGACCACATTCATAAACCTCCTCTTCGGTCTTCCTCTCTGTCTCCTGCCTGGCAGTTCAAGACTCAGCATCCTTCTCCCGATATAGTCACTCTCTCTCCTCTGGACATTGTCAAGTTATGTTGGTTTTTTGAGTTCTCCCCCTAACTTGAAAAGGGGTTTTGGCTGTGTTGACCGGGGTTACACTGGGACTTCACTCTTTGACTCCAATGATGAGACAGATTTCTCCTTTCTTTTTCCTCTTTTATTTTGGACTTAATCGTCTCTTTTCTCATTGAAAAGACAATTGGAAGATTGCAAGCTGATTTCAAGATTGCAAGTTTGCAAGTCTGCGAGTTTGCAAATTGAAAAACCTTTGAAGAAGGTAAAACACAAACAGCAATTAGGTTTACATTTGAAGGCTTAACAGGCTGGTTTTGACATTAAACCATCAAATCAAATGATCAAATAAACAGTCACAATATCAGGTTCTCTCACCGTCAGCCACCCTGGTCTTTACACAGTTGAACTCTACTGTCTTGATAAACTCCTAGAGCAGTACTTGAACCGAACCTGAGCAGTGTTGCAACTGACAATTTTAAGGAGTGGTTGCTTCTGGTGAGAGCCTTTGATTTCTGAATGGCTTTCAGCTGCTGGCACACCTGCCTTCATTTCAGCTCTCTCCTCTGGGGGGGAAAATGGTGCTACTCATCTTTGGACTACAGCTTCGGCCATATTTGTAGTTTTTTTTTACCAAGACACTCATCTTTGGACTACAGCTTTGGCCATATTTGTAGTTTGCCGAGACACCTCCCACTCAATCTTTCCATGGATACATCGGGAAGATTGCCAACGGTAGGCAAACGAAGTAAGTATGGTGGTCTTGCCAATATTTTCTTATTTCTGTTCTTCAGCAGGTAGTAGAACAACCAACCGTCTTACGTCCCTGTGCAGAACAGTGGGTTGGAACTGTTTCCTCAGGCTGCTTAAATTGGGATGGATGGGCTTTGCCTTTGGGGTTTTTGTCAGGGGGACACAGTAGCTGGGATAGATCCGGATGTGGACATCCCTCACAATGCCTTTGTCATCTGGGTTGGTGCAGATAACTCTGCCAAGCTTGAAGTGACCCCTTAGTGCGTTTTGGTCACATAACCAGACAATGTCTCCTACAGTGACATTCCGTTCAGCAGTGTGCCATTTGCTTCGGACAACAAGGTTGGGACCTGCGAGTTGACTCCAAGATTTCCAGAACCTGGTTACCTCAGCCTGCATTGCCCTGAGCCTTTTGTAGGGGTAGATGGAAAAGTTAAATGTTTTGAGGTCTTCACTTTGAGATGCACGACCAAGAAGGAGGCTGTTTGGTGTGATATATTGGATGCAGTTTTCCCGACTCTGGATTCTGGCATTAATCGGGCGTTCATTTGCGAGGTTTGCTGTAGTGTAGAGAGCTGTCTGGAACTCTGAAAAGCTGAGCCCATACTCTTTACCAAGACTCTGGAGTGCCCTCTTTACAATACGAACAGCGGCCTCTGCTGCACCGTTCCTGTGTGGAGAGTCAGCGGGGTGAATTTTCCACATCCACTTAGTTCCATTTTTGGCTGCTGTATCCTCCAGTGTTGTTTGATCCAAGCCATCCAAGAAGCTATACAGTTTCTTGAGGAAAGACTTCGCTCCAATGAAATTGGTTCCAGGATCAGTCCAGATCTTTCTTGGATGCCCTCTGAGAGCTGTGATTTTTTTCTTTCTTTCTTCCACAGAGATGGCTCCTATGGAGGAGACTGCCTCCCACTTTGGGCCGTCCAAGGCTTGAACTTGTTGAGAGATCCTTTTTGCCGCTCTCCAAACCATTGCAACTGTTTTGACCAGTCTAATGATAGGACCCTGGTCTGTGGTCCATTTCAGGTACATCACTGCGCCATAAGCATGCTCACTTCCATCAGAGAATGTGACCGCAGAGGGTGGTTCAGTAATAAAGCATTTGGGAGTTAGAGCCCTAGTGAACATGAGCGTACTGAGTTGCTGGTACTCCTCGAATAGATCGATTGCATCATCTCTGAGTCCATCTGAGAGTGCAATGTCCCATGTGTCTTTGACTGGACAGTTTTCAGCCTTTGCCTCTTGAAATGCCCTCCGCACCAGAATAGCTCCCTTTTGCTTGGTGGGAGTCACAAGGCCAACTGGATCGTGCAGTCCTGACACTTGACTGAGAAGTTCGCTTCGCTTCATGGCTCTCTTCGTGTCATGGCTCAGATCTTGTCTTTCAGAAGGTCTTCACCCAGCCGCATCTTTTGTTTCCTCTTAGAGAAGTTGATTCCAATTCTGACATGGAGCTTATCGTCTTCAACTCTGCAGCTCAGACCAAGTGCTTTATTGTCATCATTGCCCATCTGATTTGGTAGGATGATGGTCTTTGTCCTTTCCTCATTACAGCGTTCCTTCCTCCCACTTTGCCCAGAGAAGACCCATGGCTTCAGCTCAAAACCTCCGGCCTTCAGGATCCTCTCCACATTGGCTGTGATGGAGTTTAGCTGGACAAGGCTGTTATGTGAAGTAAGGATGTCGTCAACGTAGCTGTCGTTATGAATCACTAGACGTTCCTCTTCAAGGTGGGCAAAGAGAGGGAGATTTGCAGTTTCACGCATTGCCAGTTGCGCTATGCACCCTGCAGGTTTGTCTCCTATGTTCACTCTTGAGATCGCGTATTCCCCCAGGTCCTCATTCTCAGTATCTCGCCAGAGGAATCTGTGAAGATGCACTTCTTGGCCTTCCAGCCAGACGGAGTTATACATCTTTTTTATGTCTCCCAGGGCAGCATGAACTCCACATCTGAATCTGAGCAGTACAGCTCGAATCTGATTAAGGACATCAGGGCCTTTCATCAGCAGGTCATTCATGCTGACACCTCTGCACCTTTGGCTGCTATTCCAGACAATTCTTATTGGAGTTGTAACCGAGTGTGGGTTTGGAGCAATGAGGTGACTGAGATATCAAACTGGTCCATCCCAACTGGTGATGGTGCCTTTAGGTAGTTTGAAGGCTGCTTTTCTATTTACCATATCATGGACTTGTGCAGCATAAGCCACCTTCCACTCCGGTCTTTTGGCCAATTGTTTTTCTGTTCTCAGGAATGTAGCCTCAACCATTTTTCTGTTGTTTGGTAGGAAAATGGGGTCCTCCACCCAGGGATACCTGGCATGCCAGTGTGGCTCTTTGCTGTGGTGGTCCCTCTGTGACATAGGTGAGGCCGTCCCTTACTACTTCAAATTCCCGTTCCTCTGCGAGAGTCATCTCTTTGCCGCCTGGTTGACATTTTCCACAGCGGCATCCTCCACACTTTGGATCACATGCTGCACCAATACTGTCCCATTTCCACCACTCTAGGAAGTCCCGGTAGGTGCTTGAAGTGCTTGACCTCTGGAGCTTGGCGTGAACATGAGTGTTGGGAGGGTTTGTTCTAGCTGGGCCAGTGAGTTCTTCGTACTTTAAGGCAGCAGTCCTCATTGATCTTGCAAAGTGAGCCCTGGACATGTGGGCGGACACAGTGAAGTCTTCAAAGAGTCCAGGATGAGAGCCTCCGACTGTCATCCCCAATGGCCCGTCCCACAGCACAAGGTCTCCAATAACTCTGATCCGTTGAGGTGCTAGCTGGCCCTCTCTGTGGCTTATAAGCAGACTGACTTCATCTGGTCTTGTCAGAGCTCCAAGTGGGACATCCGGAAAGAGTTTCTGTAGCCGTTTGGAGTCAACACTTTTGTTAATGTCTGCAATATTGTCCAGACCATAACAGACCAATTGATGCGATTTGAGAGTGCCTTTTGGAGTCCTCACTCTGATCTTCAAGAGGTACCGCTTTGTCTCCACAATGGTCTTCATTCCTCCAACACCGTGTACGATGAGAGTGATGTCTTCGCTTCTAAGGTTCAGTTTGTCTGCAGTCGTGTGGGTGATGTAATTGGTGTCAGACGCCAGGTCAATCAGTGTTCCAATCTTTTGTCCAGCATTTGCGGTGACTTCCAATAACATCATCAACACTGGCAGTTCCTGCAATCCACTTCTTTCTAAAAGTCCTGATTTGGCTTTTGTGTTTGACATCTTGGCTGCAGCATTGGAGAATGCATCATGAAACTGCCTTGCCAGCTCTGGGGAAAGCCTCTTGACAAAGTTTTCTTGTTCCTCTGTGTACGTTCTCCTGCTTTTGCCATCCATGGAGCCAGGTTTGCTCCTCTTCTGTGCTGACCTGCTTTTCTTGTTCGGACAGAGGTAGAAATGATGCTCAGGTGCATGTTCATCCTTGCAGGCATGGTTGGTGCATAGGAAGTCATCTTTGCAGTCTGAACTGACATTATGGACATCAAGACATCTGTTGCATGCTCCCAGCTTCTTAACAGCAGCTTTCTTGTCCGCAAGCTGCAATGCCCGGAACTGCATGCAGTAGTAGAGTTTCTTCCTGTGCTTCCCATCTCCGCAGACAACACAGCCATTGCGGTCATCACATGTCCTGGTGGATTTCGTCCTGGCATATCTTGGCTCAGGCTTCGATGCCCTCTTATTTGGTTCCTCATCCAATTGTTCCAGCTGCTCATAAATACTCTCTTGTCCTTTCAGGAAGTCGAACAAACCGTCAAACCTGTTGACTTGAGTTACAGCATTCCTGGGATCTGCTGCATAGATGAGCCATTCCTTTCTGAGAGGTGCTGGGAGTTTCCCCTCAATCAACCTGGTCACGAGTGGGTTTTTGATAGCGCCAGTGTCCCCGAGCTCACTGAGCTCTTGAAGTGCTTCCTCCACAGCTTGGATTAACTCCAATACTCTTCGTGGCTGGTTGCTTTTGACGGGCTGTATTCTCTGCAGCTCCTCCACAATTTCTATAGCAATGGACGTCCGATTGCCATAGCGATTTCCCAGAACACGGAAGATGTCATCAGCAGTGATATGGGTGGTGAGACGAAGGTCTTTCCTGATCTTGTCCTCAACACTGTCCAGCAATTGGGCCCTTTTCACTTCCCTGGAACCGGTTGGCTCACCTTGTTTTTGGAGCACTTCCCAGTCCTTTTTCCACCTGTAGAAGTCACGTTTGATTCCGGTGAACTTAGGAAGGGTTATTGGCTTCAACTTGATGGCTGGTACGGGGTGACTGGACGCAATTGGTTCCTTCCTGACCTCTTCCTTTACCCCCTCTTGTATGAAGTCAGCCTTTTTGGAGACAAGCTTGGTGGCTTGAATTTGGATTGGATTGGATTGGATATGCCTTTATTAGTCTATTATTTAGTTTATTATGCCTTTATTTCCAGGGCTTTTAAGGTTGTCAGGATTTAACCTACTGAATCTTCAGGAATCCATTGTCTCCACCGGCTATGTACCTCTTTTGCAGTCTTCATTAATCCTTCAAGGTGGTTCAGCAAGAACTGGTATCCATCCAGGTTCATATCCTCAGGGTCCACAGCAGTGATGCATCTGCACTCCTCCTCTGCTGTCAGAAGAGCAATGGATACTTCATTTTTTCCAAACTTGTTCCACAGGACCTTCTGAAGTAAACCTTTGATCTCCGCCCGCTTTGACACACATTCTATTGAAGTGTTGTCCAGATCTTCTTGCTGCACTTCAGTGAGTTTTGTTTCCCCATCTCTTAGCTGTATCAGGAGTTTGGCCTCTACCTTGTCATTTGCTTCCATAACTTTATCAGCTGCTGCGATGAGTGTCTTAAAACTGTCTCTGAGCTCCTCCTCAGACAAGTCATCATGGTTCCTGGTGAGGCTGTTAACCAGGCGGGTGAATGATGCTTTTGCAGTTGTCCTCTCTGTCTTAAGCTGGTCAATTGCCTTCTTGTCGGCCATACTCACAATTGAGGTGGAGTTGGAGGGAACTGGGTGAATTTAAGCCGTTTAATCTTTAGTCAGGGGGCCTGGACGATCCTGGTTTACAGAACTTATTTTTCACTGATGTCCAGTGGGGGGACCGGTTTTCCACTGATGTCCAGTGGGGGGACCGGTTTTTCACTGATGTCCAGTGGGGGGACCGGTTTTTCACTGATGTCCAGTGGGGGGACCGGTTTTTCACTGCGGTTTTTCACTGTCAAGTTATGTTGGTTTTTTGAGTTCTCCCCCTAACTTGAAAAGGGGTTTTGGCTGTGTTGACCGGGGTTACACTGGGACTTCACTCTTTGACTCCAATGATGAGACAGATTTCTCCTTTCTTTTTCCTCTTTTATTTTGAACTTAATCGTCTCTTTTCTCATTGAAAAGACAATTGGAAGATTGCAAGCTGATTTCAAGATTGCAAGTTTGCAAGTTTGCAAAAGTCTGCGAGTTTGCAAGTTGAAAAACCTTTGAAGAAGGTAAAACACAAACAGCAATTAGGTTTACATTTGAAGGCTTAACAGGCTGGTTTTGACATTAAACCATCAAATCAAATGATCAAATAAACAGTCACAATATCAGGTTCTCTCACCGTCAGCCACCCTGGTCTTTACACAGTTGAACTCTACTGTCTTGGTAAACTCCTAGAGCAGTACTTGAACTGAACCGAACCTGAGCAGTGTTGCAACTGACTATTTTAAGGAGTGGTTGCTTCTGGTGAGAGCCTTTGATTTCTGAATGGCTTTCAGCTGCTGGCACACCTGCCTTCATTTCAGCTCTCTCCTCTGGGGGAAAAATGGTGCTACTCATCTTTGGACTACAGCTTCGGCCATATTTGTAGTTTGCCGAGACAGACATGTCCAAACCATGTCAGTCTGGCCTCTCCGACTTTCTCTCCAAAGCCTCTAATATGAGTTGTCCCTCTAATGTACTCATTCCTGATCCTATCCCACCTGGTCACTCCCAAGGAAAACCTCAACATCTTCAGCTCTGCTTCCTGTCTTTTCTTCAGTGGCACTGTCTCCAGTCCAAACATCATGGCTGGTCTCACCACGGTTTTATACACTTTTCCTTTCATCCTAGCTGAAACCCTTCTATCACACATCACACCTGACATTTTTCTCCAGCCGCTCCAGCCTGCCTGGACACGCTTCTTCACCTCTTTTCCACACTGTCCATTGCTCTGGACAGTTGACCCCAAGTACTTAAAATCCTCCACCTTCTTTATCTCTTCTCCCTGTCGCATCACTCTTGCACTTGGATCCCTCTCATTCACACACATATATTCCGTCTTGCTGCGACTGATCTTCATTCCTCTCCTTTCCAGGGCATATCTCCAAAGCTCTAGTTTCTCCGCCACCTGTTCCCTGTTCTTGCTACAGATCACAATGTCATCTACAAACATCATGGTACAAGGAGATTCTTGTCCAATATAATAACAATAAAATAACAATAAAAACAATATCTAAGTACCGTAATTTCCGGACTATAGAGCGCACCTGATTACAAGCCTCACCCACTACATTTTTAGAGGAAAACCGATTTTGTACATACACAAGCCACACCTGTATATAAGCCGCATGTGTGTAAACATATTTACAAGCAAAGATGGTACACAGAGAGTCTTCAAAGTTTTAATAATATAACTTAACAATAACAATAAAAACAACTTTCTTCCCAAATGGTGCCTGTGACGCGGCAGTAAAACGGTAGCAATATGGTAACAACACGCTTGCAAAACAGTAGAACAGGTAAGCCGTCTTCATCTTCCTCCTTTGAACTGAAGCCATTGAAGTCATCATCCTCAGTGTCGGAATGAAGCAGTGTCATATAGACGTCATCACACACTCCCTCAGCAGCTCTCGCTGTCAATCCGGAATTTTATTTTCGGTGGCGATTGTTTTTGTTTTCAGCCTGATCTGCACAGTCGAAACATCTACTCTCTGTGTGTTCACCCAGTCTTCTAGAATGTTTTCCATTTCGGGCCACCTGCTTTTATTCCCTCTTACACCCTTTTTACATTTCTCCAGTTCTTCCCGCTGCCGTTTCCAGCATTTCACCATCGATTCGTCCATGCCAAATTTACGTGCAGTAGCTCTGTTTTCTTCTTTATCGGACAGCTCGGTTGCTTTTAGCTTAAAAGCTGCGTCATGTGCCTTTCTTTTTGCATTTTCCATGATGAGGGTATGTCCGTGCGAATGTAATTTATGCACAAGACACGAAGTTGCAGTCTTCCTCGACTTATATATTCCACCAGTCTTAATCGATTAAAAGGTTTCTTCAGCCGTCATTTGTACTTCTTTGAAGGTGTCTGACGTTTCGTTTCTTATCCAAGAAACTTCGTCAGCAAACTAAAGTCTAACTGGTAGTTTAGGCCATATATATAACCCCACTGTCCAGACATGGCGGTGCCGGACTTTACTATGATAGATCCCTGCTCCCAGGTTGGGGGAGCAGATGACTACTGCCTGCAGCGCCACTGATTGTTCCTATTCTTCTGAGTAACGACTGGCCTGATTGCCCCACTTCGACCGGTATCACCTCATCAGTATTACTATGTTGCCTAAGCAGGCTATTGTATGAACGATCCAAATTGAACCTCACCCCACCAAGCTGGTTTAATGAAGGATTTAGTTGTTTTATGAAAATCACTTCTTTTACGTCCCCTTCAAACCATCTATGTTCTTTCGCTAAGATTTTAACCTCATTGTCGTCAAATGAGTGGTTGCAAGCTTTTAGGTGCATATGTACTGCCGATTCTGCACTATGTACAGTCTTGTTTATAGAACGGTTTTTGCACATCTACATTTGCACAGTATACAGTTGACATTTTTATTTTGTTATGCTTAGAATATCTTGTTTTCTATCCTTTCACTCCCACCCCAACCCCATCCTTCTTCAATTGCTGCTGTGGACTGCAAATTTCCCCATTGCGGGACGAATAAAGGTATTCTGATCCTGATTGAGGCCCACTAGTATTATCCCTGCGATGTTGATAAAGTCTTTTTTTGAGAATTTGTTTAGTCTCCCCAATGTACTGCTCTTTACAATCTTCATTCTTACAATGTATTGAATAAACTACATTACTTTGTTTTTCATTTGGCAGCCTATCTTTTGGATGCACTAATTTTTGCCTTAAAGTGTTTATCGGTTTGAAATAAGTCAGAATTTTGTATTGCTAAAGGGACCTATCATAGCTGTCACGTCCACTCAAGGCGTGACGACAGGACTCGAGGGACGACGGAAGGTGGTAAAGGTTGGATCCGAAATACACGGGGAGACAGAGTTTCCAACAAAGAGTCTTTACTGAGACACAAATGATTTGACAGAAAATAAGGCAAGGATGAGGGCAATGACAAGACAGACCTGCATGCGGAGGGGTGACAGGGAACTTCCTGGAATACGCCGACAATGACCGTACGGTAGGTGTGGCTTTTATAGCCAGAAGGCACAATTAAGGGAATGGGGAACAGGTGCGTGAGCCGGGAGAGCCAGGAAGGGAGGGGCCTGCTCCAAGGAGCAGCGGAGGAGGAGACAGGAGGGGAGGGGCACACTCCTGACGACGACGAGGATGTGACAATAGCAGAGTCCGGCACCGCCATGTCTGGACAGTAGGGTTATGTGGTTATGGTTATGGTATGGTATATGGACGAATAAAGGTATTCTGATTCTGATATATATGGCCTAAACTACCAGTTAGACTTTAGTTTGCTGACGAAGTTT
This sequence comes from Hippocampus bargibanti, assembly GCF_051943395.1. Lineage (NCBI taxonomy): Eukaryota > Metazoa > Chordata > Actinopteri > Syngnathiformes > Syngnathidae > Hippocampus > Hippocampus bargibanti. The sequence goes on along the minus strand of NC_142744.1, from coordinate 22,602,901 downwards.
CTTGGATAAGAAGCAAAACGTTAGACACCTTCAAACAAGTACAGATGACGGCTGAAGAAACCTTTTCATCGATGGACCACTCCTGTACGACTGAGAGCATACACAGACACCAGTCTTAATCTTACCTTTTCTACTCAAGGGCCCCTGGCGGCCGTTAGAAAAATTACATAAATTGGCCGCATCACTGAATAAGCCGCGGGGTTGAAAGTTTGGGAAAAAAGTAGCGGCTTATAGTCTGGAATTTACGGTAGTCATGTCATTCGCTACATCAATCAAGTCTTCATGGCATCCTGGGTTCCTGGATTGTGATTACCAGGACGACGAGGAGAAATGATTTTGTTCTGTAGCATTTATTTACAAGCAGACCCCAGGATGTGATATGGATGAGCAGATGATCTGGAAAAGGGTGTGCGATTCGTCGACGTGGCTCCAATGTTCCTTTGACGTGCTCAGGGAATCTCCTTTACGATCCTATCGAATCCAGACGATGCTCGTGGCTCCCAAAGATTGCTAGCAGCTCGGTGAATGGTCCATCCCACGTTGGTGTGGCTCATGTCCTTCTCTCGGTCATCCTCTCCAGGCCGTAGCCTGTTGTCCTGTGGGGAGAAAAGGAGACTTGCGGCAGGTCACATGTCGACAGGATATTTTTGTTCGATACATCACACATTTTTGTTCGATACATCACACACCTGGTTCTGTTCTTTCCCTATGCAAGTCTGTCTCATGAAGGGCCTGCAATGCATTCTCTCACAAAAAGGCAGTAAATCATTGTTAGTAGGTGTTAGTTGGTTGGTAAGTGTTAGGGGCTGTGTGCGTCTGCCTTTCCGGAGGCACAAACTTTCTCGGGAAGTGATTTTGCAGCGAACTGCACCCCCTACCAAAATTAAAAATTTGAAGTAAGGATTGGAGGTATATTCATCAACACTCCCCCCAGTTGAGACATGAGAAGTCTCAATATGCCGATTGGGAGCCTGTTTTCTTGGAAAACATGACTCATCTTTGACATTGTAGATTTTCAATTTGCATAGCACCATTTGTCAATCACAGTCTTGAATTTGGAGGCCAATGTTTGCACGTCTCCTGCGTGGGCACCAATTCATGTGGCATTTGGATTGACAATTTAGCATGATGAGCATGGATTCTTCTGCTGCTGCAACCGCTCCAGTGTTGCCCAAGTTGATCACATCTGCAGTTTAGTGTGGGCTACACATTTGCGTGTCACCACATTCTTTGGGTGGAGGACAGCCTTCAATACTTCTTTTCACGAGTTGGCACGTTCAGCATGCTTTCCTGCTGATGTGGCTAACCCCCTGGTTCCACGGGGTTGTGTAGAGAAAACATTTTGGCAATCTGTGAAAGTGGTTGTCGCCTTTTGTCATCCATGTGCAATGCAATGTTGTCTGTCACTTTTGAGGTCTTTTGGGGTTCAGGGGTCACTCTTGAAGACTTTCTATGACTCTGTGGTTGCTTCAGGCATCCATTATGGAATTGTCTGTTGGTCAGGCAGCATCACCACCCGGGACAGGAAAAGACTGGAGCGCCAGGTCAAGAGGGCCAGTTCTGTCCTGGGCTGCTCGTTGGACTCTCTGGAGGAGGTGGGCAACAGACGGACACTAGCTAAACTAAAACCTATGATGGACAGTCCCTCCCACCCTCTATTGCCCACCCTGAAAGCACTGGGTAGCCCCTTCAGCCAGAGAACCCACGCCGCTTGTTCCCCCTGACTTCTGTTAGGCTTCTTAATAATCACATGTGAATGGAAAAAAAACTGGACTCTTGTACTGTAAATAGCACAGCCACCTGATGTTGATGCAATACAGCTATATATCAATATGCTTTTTCTTTTATACTTGCACTATGTACAGTTTTTTATGAAACACTTTGCACAGTTAGAATATACACCTCAGTCTTCTGACATTTTTTATTGTGCTTAGAATATCTTTTTTTTCTCTTTTCACTCCCCCACCCCCACCCCCTTTCAAATTGCTGCTGTGGATTGAAAATTTCCCCATTGTGGGACGAAGGCCTTCTGATTCTGACTTGCTCCGTCGGACAATAAGACACGCCTGCTCAGGACGTCCAACAGGCTCTTCCTGTTGTTGATGCATCTTCCCCATCCTACTCCTAGTACTCCTACTTAGGATGTCCATGGCATCACGACTGGCATATGCAACCACACTTCCGCTGGTCAGTTTTGTCATTGGGCACCCCAATGTGAGTGCCCAGGAGTTATCCTGCTCTGGAGAATCTTCATCTCTTGATTCTGAAAAAAGTTGGTTAGCGCGGACCCCTAAAGCAATCAAATTTATAATTCTGCCAAACGCACACACTACGCTGCTGTGTTGCGACCACTGGTCTTGAAACGAACTGACAAGCTAGGTGGGAGTTCTGCTCAAGTACTGAAAATGTTTTGAACGAGATTTGTACAACTACAGTAAAGTCTCGTTATATCGATATTCAAGGGAGTCCGAAAAAATATCGATATAACCGGGACTATCGATATATCCGACCCTGTTTGCATGTAATTGTCTCCGTGCGTGCATAGAAATAGTATCGATATAACCGGGACTATCGATATATCCAATATCGATATAACGAGACTTTACTGTAATATGAAATTATGAATTAATATTTATTATAAATTTCACTGGTACCGTATGGTACCGCTAGGAAAAAACGGGATAAACTACTTTGGAACCGACAAATCTCACCACCGTTCGCAAAAGACGGTCAGAAGATTTTCGAACATGTGGCAATTTTTATAAACACTCAAATAACATTCGCACATTAGCAACATGTTGAACATTTTTCGTTTGATCGAGCCCAATTGCATCGGAATTTATCGTTGGCTGCTCTGCCGTTCATTCTTTGTGAAAAGGGGCCATCAGGCAAAAAGAATCATCAACGTACTCAATTAATACAAGGCCATGTAATGTTTGAAAAATAATGATCGCCGCTCTCCAAACTGCAGATCGTAAGTAAAATTCTAGATGACAAAATTAAATTTGGTGCAATTTATGACAATTTAACTCCGAGGTGGTTGGATGAGAAATGTTCCAACAGCATTTTGAATGTGTAGCATTGAAAAATGTGTCTGCCAAATTCCACGGAGAACAATGTGTGCAAATAAAATGGTCGCGCATTTGAGTAAACGGCAAAACTATACTTTTTAAAACAAACTATTGCCAATCAGGGATTCAATCTATAATCATAATTTTACATTTAATTTATAAGAACCTTTCAAAACTTTCAAGGTCACTTTATTGTCACGTTTTTGCGAGTTGGTGATGGCGGGTGCGGATCCCGAAAAGCAGGCAGGAGGGAGCAGGAGGTTGTTTGACAAATTGTATTAAAATAAAGGTCAGCAGGAACAAAATATAAAACCTCAAAATAATCTGAACAGAATAAATACAAAGTATCAAAAGAAGACCAAAAGTAAAAGTCCGCCAAGGTTAAACAAACACATGCACAGCATACACAATGCATGCAACAAACAATGAACCGACCCCGGTCCTTTTAAGTGTCAGTGATTAAAACGACCAGCACCTGCGAGGCTGCAGGCAGGGCTGACGTCGCGACCCGTTGGTCGCCAATCTGATCGGGACGACCAGCACCTGTGCAGGTGCAGGCAGGGCCGACAGCGCCCCCCGTTGGTCGCCAACCAGATCATGGCAGTACCCCCCCTTCAAGGGGCTGCTTCCAGAAGTCACAACAGTCTCCCAAAAGGTCCACTCGCCAGGGAACAATGGTGGAGACGGCAACCGCTGCCTCTCCAGCATACGACGGGCGGCGGCCTGATAGGAACGGGACTCAGCCTGGGGTGGACGAAGACGCGGCACGGATCGTCGTGGGCGTGAGTGCGAGCCCTCTCGACTGGAGGGTTGCACTTTACATGCTAACTGTTTACTGTAGCTTGCAGCCCCTAATTCTATTATTCTGCAGCCATGCATAGTGATCCATATTGAGGCTCAGCCGGCTGCTGCCTCACCACTCGTCTCTACTTAGTATTTGAACGGTAAATGTAAAAATTCAGCGATTTTGAAAAAAATCCAAAAACGGTGAAGTTATTAAATGGACGAGAACTTTAAAGTACAAATCACTAAATACATATAACTGTTTCATTTATTTTTACATTTGATATTTCCATGGGGCAGCCCGGTAGTCGAGTGGTTATCACACCGGCTTCACAATGCAGAGGTCGCCGGTTCGCGTCCCGGTCCGGCCTCCCTGTGTGGAGTTTGTGGAGTCCCCGGACCCGCGTGGGTTTTCTCCGGTTTCCTCCCACACTCCAAAAACATGCATGGCAGGCAGATTGACCATTCCAAATTGTCCCTAGGTGTGAGTGTGAGATGACTGTTGTATGTCTTTGTGTGCCCTGCGATTGGCTGGCAACCAATTCAGGGTGTCCCCCGCCTCGTGCCCGAAGACAGCTGAGATAGGCTCCAGCAACCCCCGCGACCCTAATGAGGAATAAGCGGTACGGAAAATGAGATGAGATATTTCCATGACAGGTTTCCATGATGACAGGTGAGGCAGTGCCTCACATGCCTCCCCTGACTGCACGTCAATCAACTGACTTGTGCAATAGTCAGTCTTTTATCAACAGTCATTGTGAGCTGCAATTTTGGAAATTGTTCATTCGGCACATTGACTTTCATTCCATTTCTGCAGCAAATCGTGTTTCAGCTTTCTCAAGTTCAGTGGACGATGTCTCTGTGAGGCCAGCAGCGAGCCCTTCAGTTGGGGAGTTTTGCACCCATAGAGCACATGAGTTTCGTCCTTGTGGAGATACCATGGCTTGGCATATTGCGGTCTTTGTAGAGGAGGAGTCAGAGCTTGTTGATCAGAGCCTGATTGCTGAACAATCAGAATCAGATTCATCTTTATTGCCAAGTATGTAGAACACACAAGGAATTTGTCTCCCGTAGAACACACTGCACTAGTATCATTATAAGAAGAACGAAAAATTGAGGCACTATACCAGGGGTGTCAAACTCATTTCGCATCGCAGTCCACATACGGCCTAGGGAGATGTCAAGTGGGCCGGACCATTAAAATTATACCATACTCTGCTAAAGATAGCAAAAATATCATGTATTTCCTTTGTTTTGGTGTAAAGAAGCACAAGAACATTGGGAAAATATTGACATTTAATGAACTATCCTTTTACAAAACATTTCATGAAACACCTTATACAGTAAAGTCTCGTTATATCGATATCGGATATATTGATAGTCCCGGTTATATCGATACTATTTTTATGCACGCACGGAGAAAATTACATGCAAACAGGGTCGGATATATCGATAGTCCCGGTTATATCGATATTTTTTCGGACTCCCTTGAATATCGATATAACGAGACTTTACTGTATTTCCTTAGACAAATGTGCAATTTACTTTTATCATTCAGAAATATGCATTGCAACTGATCCCACTGATTGTACAAAGGCACAAAACTTTAATCGGTACTGAAAAATATAGTAATGAACTTGAAGATTAAATGAGACTTTTAAAGAAAGGGAATTTTTATCCAGACTGTAAAGTGTCCTTGAGAACTTTGAAAGGCGCTTACAAATGAAATGTATTATTATTATTAAAATAAAAAATCAGATCTGTATCGGGGTGGTCTGGTTGGATTGCTGCGGTGCTCTCGTTTCCTCCAGTGTTGATTTGGTCTAAGGATATCAAATACAGTAAAGTCTCGTTATATCGATATCGGATATATCGATAGTCCCGGTTATATCGATACTATTTCTATGCACGCACGGAGAAAATTACATGCAAACAGGGTCGGATATATCGATAGTCCCGGTTATATCGATATTTTTTCGGACTCCCTTGGATATCGATATAACGAGACTTTACTGTATTTTCCAATTTAGTTTTTGAAATTTGATGAATAATACCAGTTTGTTTTCACTTTTCAGAGGACTTTTATTTCAAAATAAAACATCAGATCTGGATAAGAGTTGTCTGGTTCAGGGGTCGGCAACCTTTACGACTCAAAGAGCCATTTGGACCCATTTCCCACAGAAAAGAAAACACTGGGTGCCACAAAATCCTTTTGACATTTAAAATGAAGACAACACTGCATATTTTCATCATCGTTTTTTACCTTTATATAAGCATAAACAAAATATAGTGTGTTGCATTTATGAATCAATGAACTGTTACAGAGAAGCGAAATTACATTTCTGCACGCAACAAAAACATTTTAAACTCCGAAAAAAATATGTTGGGTTGAAGATTACTTTCAAATATAATACTCAATGTCTATATGAAAAAAACAAGAATACAGTAAAGTCTCGTTATATCGATATTCAAGGGAGTCCGAAAAAATATTGATATAACCGGGACTATCGATATATCCGACCCTGTTTGCATGTAATTTTCTCCGTGCGTACATAGAAATAGTATCGATATAACCGGGACTATCGATATATCCGATATCGATATAACGAGACTTTACTGTATTTGCAAAATGCCAAATACAATATTTATCACCTGGTTAATGTGATTTCTGCTCCTGCACCTCAGCGCACAGCCTCTGCACATCAGGGCTGTATGACGTTACCTTCATCTTCACACAGGACTGTAAGCTGTCGTCTGTCAGGCGTGAGCGATGTCTGTTTTTAAGGCGAACGAATCTGCCCACGTATCATTAAACGTTCTGTTTTCTTCAGACACTTTTCTTTTCTTAGATTTATCTATAGTTGGCCTACCTGGGGGTCGAAAAATTCAAGAAATCGTGCGCAATTTGGCGGTTGTGACCGGATATATGTCCAATGTCAATGGTTGTGACGTATATTATGACCAACAAAAAATGAATACGTTTTATTTTGTACGTCTGTGTAAGCTCTCAGTCGTACAGGAGTGGTCCATCGATGAGAAGGTTTCTTCAGCCGTCATCTGTACAAAAGTGAAGGTTTCGGACGTTTCGCCTCCTATCCAAGAGGCTTCGTCAGCGAACTAAAGTCTGACTGGTCGTATCGGCCCCATTTATATATCCCTAAAGTCCAGACATGGTGGCGCCGGACACAGCTATGATAGGTCCCTACTCTCAGGTTGGTGGGGCGCGGGACCCCTCCCTGTGGCCCCACTGATTGTTCCTACATCCCTGACTAACGACTGGCCTATTACCCCCACTCCCCCCGGTATCACCTCATCAGCATAACGACCCTCATCAGCATTGCGAAAGTTGCCTAACCTGTTTTGCCTGAGCAGGCTATTGTATGAACGATCCAAATTGAACCTCACCCCACCAGACCGGTTTAATGAAGGATTTTGTTGTTTTATAAGAATCGCTTCTTTTACCCCCCTTTCAAACCATCTATGTTCTTTCGCTAAGATTTTAACCTCATTGTCGTCAAATGAGTGGTTGCTAGCTTTTAGGTGCAAATGTACTGCCGATTGAGGCCCACTAGTATTATCCCTGCGATGTTGATAAAGTCTTTTTTTGAGAATTTGTTGAGTCTCCCCAATGTACTGCTCTTTACAATTTTCATTCTTACAATGTATGGAATAAACTACATTACTTTGTTTTTCATTTGGTAGCCTATCTTTTGGATGCACTAATTTTTGCCTTAACGTGTTTATCGGTTTGAAATAAGTAGTAATTTTATGTTGCCAAAGGACTCTTTGTAATTTTTCAGAAACTCCTGCAATGTAAAAACAGAAGTCTTTAGGAAGGCTACGCACACTGACCAATACTTACTTTTTGACTCTAACCACCCTTTACAACATAAACTAGGAGTTATCAGAACCCTCCAGCATAGGGCTAAACTAATACCAAGAAATGTCGAAGGTAGAGAAAAGGAGTCAAAACATATCAGGAGAGCACTCACTAACTGTGGGTACCCTCAGTGGTCATTCAACAAATGTCAGAAAGAAAGAATAGCGAACGAAACCAATAATTCTCAAGATTCTAAAAGGAGAGGAGTAGCAGTACCTTACATTGCAGGAGTTTCTGAAAAATTACAAAGAGTCCTTTGGCAACATAAAATTCCTACTTATTTCAAACCGATAAACACGTTAAGGCAAAAATTAGTGCATCCAAAAATTGGCTACCAAATGAAAAACAAAGTAATGTAGTTTATTCCATACATTGTAAGAATGAAAATTGTAAAGAGCAGTACATTGGGGAGACTCAACAAATTCTCAAAAGAAGACTTTATCAACATCGCAGGGATAATACTAGTGGGCCTCAATCGGCAGTACATTTGCACCTAAAAGCTAGCAACCACTCATTTGACGACAATGAGGTTAAAATCTTAGCGAAAGAACATAGATGGTTTGAAAGGGGGGTAAAAGAAGCGATTCTTATAAAACAACAAAATCCTTCATTAAACCGGTCTGGTGGGGTGAGGTTCAATTTGGATCGTTCATACAATAGCCTGCTCAGGCAAAACAGGTTAGGCAACTTTCGCAATGCTGATGAGGTGATACCGGGGGGAGTGGGGGTAATAGGCCAGTCGTTAGTCAGGGATGTAGGAACAATCAGTGGGGCCACAGGGAGGGGTCCCGCGCCCCCCCAACCTGAGAGTAGGGACCTATCATAGCTGTGTCCGGCGCCACCATGTCTGGACTTTAGGGATATATAAATGGGTCCGATACGACCAGTCAGACTTTAGTTCGCTGACGAAGCCTCTTGGATAGGAGGCGAAACGTCCGAAACCTTCACTTTTGTACAGATGACGGCTGAAGAAACCTTCTCATCGTTTTATTTTGTATTATTTATAATCACCATAATCTTCAAATTTAGAATTAAATTTTAAAAACAAACGAACTAAAATAATATACATTGAATTAAATACTCATTTATTTTCTAAAGCCGCAGGGAGCCGCAGCAGGGGAGGTGAAAGAGCCACATGCGGCTCCGGATCAACATTGGGGAAAACTAGAGCACTATTCAACCAGACTCTGGTTGAATAGTGCTCTCGTTTTCCCCAGTGTTGATTTGGTCTAAGGATATCAAAGATTTTTCAATTCAGAAGTTTTTTTTACAAATTAACAAACAATACCAATGTTTTCTTTTTTCAGAGGCCTTTTATTCCAAAATAAAACATCAGAACTGTATCAGAGTGGGGTATGTTTTCACGCCGCTCGCCTGCCGCAGACTACCGTACTGCACAGTGTTGTCGATCGAAGTGGCGGCTCACTTGCCTCCAATTTTGCGAGGGAATGCTGTCTTGACCGCAGTGCAATGTTGTACTATCCCTTTTCCCATCTTGAGTCTTTGTATAATTCCAACGTCATTCAAATTACTGAATGTGACGCTTCAGGTAATCCATCTTCCATTTTGTCCGTATTTTTCAATTGGATACTTGGTTTACAGCTCAAGCTTTGCTGCATGCTTTGCACAGCAGACCTATGTCACTCGAAAAGGAAAAAACATCTCACCGACCTTCACCGCTTCTATTTGTATCGACTCCGACAGCCGTGGAAACTTAAAAGCACCGGATATCATTCTTATTTTAGAAAGGGGAGTCGATGTATCCATTCACTGACTGGTTGCGTCGCCATGATAAAGCATTAGCGTCACCGATCGCCACCGTTATTGCTCTGGAGCAGAAAACGTGTCTAAGTACAGTGAGACCTCAGCTTACGCACTTAATTGGTTCCCAGAGTGTGTGGGCCAAAAAGTGTGTATTGTGGCGGGCACTAGGACCAGGCATCTCACCCAGCAGGTGCAGAGGAGGGGGCGGTTCATGTTGCATATATTACACTGCTTTTGCTGTTCAGTTCAGATCCACTTGTTAGCCGTTGGAATAAACACGTCTCTACATATTCATCGTGTGTGCTCATTCCTCAACGGCTACTCTGGTGACCCCGACGATGGAAATGTTCATGGCAACGGACGAAGATGTATCTTCTACGGCCATGTCGCTACGACCGGCGCCCAAACTCGCAGCTGCCGCCTACGCCGCGAAGTTGCCCGAGTTCTGGCACAGCGACCCGGCTTCGTGGTTCCAGCATGTGGAAGCACTTTTCCACCTACGAGGCGTCACGACAGATGACCCAAAATATTACATGGTCGTGGGGTCCCTCGACCAACCGACAACGCATCGCATGATGCAACTTCTGCGCGCGCCTCCACGATGCGGGAAGTACGACGCGCTCAAACAACTGCTGCTCCGGCGGTTCACGCTATCGGCCTCCAAGAGAGCAGACAGACTTCTTTCGCTTCCCGGACTCAGCGACGGAACAGCAGTGGATCTAATGGATAAAATGCTGTCGCTGTTGAATTCGGATGATGGCGGATTCCTTTTCCCCCACATTTTCCTTCGCCAGCTACCACCCGAAGTGCGCGCCGTGCTCGCTAACTCGACGTGCCTAGCCACCGGCGACTATTGTGGCTTGGCGGAAGAAGCAGATCGAGTGCTTCTGGCGATACGGCGGCTAGCCGTGCAAATCGATCCGACCGTCGTGGCCGCAGTGGGATCGCAGAAGCGGCGCGGGAAAGCCACCTGCTATTTCCATCAGCGGTTTGGCGCCAAGGCTCGACGCTGCGCACCCCCCTGCTCCTACGAGACGACAGGAATCTTCAACGCCCGACAACCAGTAGCAGCCGTGGGCGCCAGCAACGAAAGCGAGCTGCTTTTCGTCACGGACTCCTCGTCAGGAAGACGTTTCCTTGTGGACAGCGGGGCACAAGTAAGCCTGCTGACGCCCACCGCTGCGGACAAGATGGCAGGTGGATGCGGGCCTGCCTTGTGCGCAGCTAACGGGCCTCACCATTACACATGGTGCCCAAAAGTGACGGTTCTTGGCGGCCGTGCGGTGATTTTCGTCGGCTGAATAACATAACCACACATGACCGTTACCCCATCCCGCACATTCAAGATTTTTCCGCACGTTTGGCCGGCGCTGTGATCTTTTCAAAAGTAGATCTAGTTCGCGGTTATCACCAGGTGCCGGTACGGGCGGAGGATGTGCCCAAAACAGCGGTGATTACCCCCTTTGGCCTCTTTGAATTTCTCCGCATGCCTTTTGGCCTGAAGGGGGCGGCACAGACCTTCCAAAGACTGATGGACTCAGTCTTGCGAGGTCTTGATTTTGTATTTGTCTATCTAGACGACATCCTTGTGGCCAGCCCTTCACCAGAGGAACACCTGTCGCACTTAACCGAAGTTTTCAAGCGCCTTGATTCGCACGGACTTATAGTTAACCCTGTTAAGTGCCAATTTGGTCTGTCCAAGATCGATTTCTTGGGGCATCGCATTTCTCCACAGGGCGCCATCCCCTTACCCGCCAAAGTGCAAGCAGTGGTGGATTTCCCCCGCCCGGCCACAGTTAAGGCTCTGCAGGAGTTTTTCGGCATGATCAATTTTTACAACCGGTTTCTTCCTCACGCAGCCGACCTCCTACAACCCCTCTACGGCGCCTTGAGAAAAAAGAAGGCTAACGACCCCGTCGAGTGGGCACCGCAACGAGAACAATCCTTCCAACGGGCCAAGGAAGCTCTTGCGGGTGCAACTCTTCTGGTCCACCCAATCTCAACCGCACAGGTGGCTTTGACTACCGACGCGTCTGATGTTGCCGTAGGGGCGGTGGTTGAGCAGCTTGTAGAGAACGAATGGCAGCCCCTTGCATTTTTCAGTCGGAAGCTGCAAGATAACGAACGCAAGTACAGTATTTTCGACAGAGAGTTGTTAGCACTCTATCTTGCAACGCGCCATTTTCGTTTCCTCCTCGAGGGGCGCCGGTTTACCGCATATGTGGATCACAAACCACTCACATTCGCCATGTCAAAGGTGACTGAACCGTGGTCGGCCCGACAGCAACGGCATTTGGCGGCCATTTCTGAATTCACAACAGACATTCAGCACGTGGCCGGCAAATGTAACCCTGTGGCCGATTGCTTGTCACGCGCGATTGTGTGTCCAGTCCAGGTCGGGGTGAATTTTTCAGAGATGGCCACCGCCCAATCTGAGGATCCGGACATCCACGAACTCAAGGCAGCAGGCACAGCCCTGAAACTTGAGAAGGTGGCACTGTGTGAAGGGGGTCCCGCTCTCCTCTGCGATGTGTCTACCAATCTCTTTCTCCTTTTTCATCTTTTACAGCATTCACATAAAGTTCCTCCACATCATAATGATCATCTACTGCATCTACCTTGGTTGTATTGTTGCCGTGGGTTGTGTTCAATGTCCTTCCTCCGTGGAATCTTCCGTTCCAAGTCATTTTACCGTCCTCTTGTCTTCCAGACCAATTCTGACACCATGTGTTGCTTTGTGTAAGCGGGTTCGGTAAATGATACAACTTCTGGATAGTTGAGGTTCTTTATTAGGACGGCTGTGTTGGTTGGAGGGAGAAGGCAATTGACATGTGTGGCTCTCGTAGGCTCTCATCAGACTGACTTGCAGCAGCGTGCATGCTCCTTTGATCTAAAGCCAGTCATCACTAGTAGAACATGCAAATACAATTTGCTCATATCATTACAGGTCGTTCATCGGATGTTACCTGTACATAACTATCTATTTCCTTTCCCTGGGGAAATTTTTTGAAAGGAACGCATATAACTTGAACATGCTCAAAAACTGAAAAGGCTAATGTCAATGTCAACAAGGCTGACCAGACAGGCCGGACAGGCTTACAAACTCAAAACAGTTCAGACAATAAATCAATAAAAGACTGAAAATTAACACATGTACAATGTAGATCATTATAAAACTGGAGTGACCCAATCTCTCTACCGGGGGGGGGGGGGGGGGGGGGGGGTGTTATTGTGACCGACTGAAGACCCTGGGAACAATGTGTGGTCACATTAATCCTTCAAACTCCTGGGGCAGGTGTCTCTTGCAGACCAGGTTCGTTGTTGGGCAAGAGACGTCGGAGTGACAGTAGGAGGTTAGCTACCGGTGACGCTGCAGAGTCGTTGGCTGGAACAGACGTTGAGTCAGGTGGGACCGGGGGGCGGAGGGAGGGAGGGTGGGGGTCCTCATGCGCAGGAACCTGTCTCTTGGTATCCGGTGCTGGTGGAGTGATTGCTGATGGAGATTCAGGAGCGGTGATGGTGGTGGTGCAGGTCAAGTGTTCTCCTGATAATATTCAATCCTTGATGACATGTGGAGGAACGGAACCATATAAGAGGGGTGTAGCTGGTATAGCTGAAACTTCTTAAGGTGCTGTCTGTTCCTGAGTGTCACTCTTCCTGAGCTATCCACTCTGATGGCGTATTGATGGAATGAGCCACCACGACCCCAGTACGGTCCCAGCGTCTCAGGTGTTTTCCTACCAGATCCTGTAGGTACACGTGGTCACCAACTGTCAGTGGTGTGAATTGTCTGGTGTGCAGGGTCCACTTCTTGCACTCTCTTGAGTGACGCTTGGCCAGGGCAACCTCTCGATTTCTCATGGGCTCTTGCCATGTGTTATGAGGGCTGTATTTCCCTAATGGAAAAAGAATTGTGTCTCTGATTGGCCTGTCGAAGAGGACCATCACAGGTGAAGTCTGAGTTTCTGGATCTAGTGAATTCATGTAGATCAACACAGCCTTTTGAAACTCATCGACCTGGAGCGAGCCATCGGGGCCTGTGTTGTCCATCAACATCCTCTTGACGCTTTTCACTGTGACTTCGGCTCTACAATTGGTATGGGGGTTGGCGACAGAAGTAAGACGATGGCATACTCCCCAAGATGTCAAAAAAGTATGAGTCTTGCTGGCAGTGAATCGGGGTCCTCCGTCTGACGTTAGTTCCGCCGGGATGCCGAATGTGGTGAAGGAATCATGACGGTTTCTGACAGGGACCTCTGTTCCATGGTTAGATCTAAACACCATAGGCAATTCGAATACCGATCCACCAAGACCAAATACTCTGTGTTGTTGAAGAGGAAATAGTCAGAGTACACCTTCTGGAATGGGTAGTCTGGAGGTTCAATAACACTTGACGGGTGCATTGAGTTGTATTTGGCAATCATGTGGCACTGCATACACTACTCCCATGTCCTGGTGATGTCTGGCCAGAAGACGGAGTCTGCATCCCGTTGGCACGTGGCATTGACACCCTAGTGGGCTGAATTGAGTGAGGACAAGATATTCTTTCTTAGACTCCGCGGGATAATGATCCTGTGGCCCATGAGGATAACACCATCCAGGCATCATAAGAGGCCGTCAGCATAGCGGCGAAATGGACGAAGGTCCGGTGGAAGGTCTTGGCATCTCAGCAGCAGTACCTGTTGCAAAATAACTTAAGCTGTGAAAGGGCTTGTTCTGAGGAAGTTGCTTCCCTCACCATATCCCATGACCATGTCTGAGATTGACTGTAGTGTGACAGAAACTCCTGCGAGTGCAGCACTGCCATCTGCCATATCCATGTTGGCTGTGCTATCAATGTCATTGACAGGAAAGGATCCAAGGGGGGCTGGGAATTGCTCGACCCCAGAGGCGGGAGGGGGGTAGCTACAGCATACTAGTCAACTTGGATTAGCTTCCAGTCCATTTGAGACAGGATTTCAAAATTTGTCTGAAAAAAAATCCAAGTAGTATGTGGCCAAGCACCTTCCCATCTCGTTGACTTATTGACACCGTATTAACGCTTTATTCAAAACCACTTGATTCTGATAGCCTAAATAAAATTCACAGATTCTAAAGTATTTTCTATTGGGGATCGAATGCTTTGGAATGCCCTTAACTAGATAAATACAGCAGTTACTTCAGTTGAAAGGTTTCAAACGCATCTTAAGATTCATTTGTTTACTCTTGCATTTTGTTGAACTATGTTACCCGTTTGCACGGCTGCTTCTTCCGTTCATTCTTCACCCTGCTTCTTGATCTGGAGAGGAAGCCTGGTGACAATGACTCAACTGAATGTCACTGTATGGATTCTGGACCAATTGTTATGGACACGGGTTCGTCAGCAGGACACACTTCGTATCTTTTCAAATGCAGCAATTGCGTTTCAGATGTAATAGTTTTGTTAGAATTGTGAAAGACAGGTGGCATTGGAGGGCTTCTCCAAGGTTTGCTGGTCGGTCACCATTTGGTCTAAGATCTAAAAAAATGACTAACAATATCAATATGTTTTCATTTTTCAGAGGCATTTTATCCAATATAAAACATCACATCTGTATCAGAGTGGTCTGGTTGGATATCTGGGGTGCTCCAGTTTCCCCCAGTATTGATTTGGTCCGGGGATATCGAAGATTTTTCCATTTAGAAGTTTTTAAAAAATGATGAACAATACCACCATGTTCACATGCGTTGGAGTCAGAAAAGAGTTCAAATGTCAGTTTTCAGAGGCCCTTTATTTCAAAATTGCTCACCCGCAGGAAAAATATCCTGTGACTGTAAAGTGTCCTTGAGAACTTTGAAAGGCGCTTACAAATGAAATGTATTATTATTATTAAAATAAAAAATCAGATCTGTATCGGGGTGGTCTGGTTGGATTGCTGCGGTGCTCTCGTTTCCTCCAGTGTTGATTTGGTCTAAGGATATCAAATACAGTAAAGTCTCGTTATATCGATATCGGATATATCGATAGTCCCGGTTATATCGATACTATTTCTATGCACGCACGGAGAAAATTACATGCAAACAGGGTCGGATATATCGATAGTCCCGGTTATATCGATATTTTTTCGGACTCCCTTGGATATCGATATAACGAGACTTTACTGTATTTTCCAATTTAGTTTTTGAAATTTGATGAATAATACCAGTTTGTTTTCACTTTTCAGAGGACTTTTATTTCAAAATAAAACATCAGATCTGGATAAGAGTTGTCTGGTTCAGGGGTCGGCAACCTTTACGACTCAAAGAGCCATTTGGACCCATTTCCCACAGAAAACACTGGGTGCCACAAAATCCTTTTGACATTTAAAATGAAGACAACACTGCATATTTTCATCATCGTTTTTTACCTTTATATAAGCATAAACAAACTATAGTGTGTTGCATTTATGAATCAATGAACTGTTACAGAGAAGCGAAATTACATTTCTGCACGCAACAAAAACATTTTAAACTCCGAAAAAAATATGTTGGGTTGAAGATTACTTTCAAATATAATACTCAATGTCTATTTGAAAAAAACAAGAATACAGTAAAGTCTCGTTATATCGATATTCAAGGGAGTCCGAAAAAATATCGATATAACCGGGACTATCGATATATCCGACCCTGTTTGCATGTAATTTTCTCCGTGCGTACATAGAAATAGTATCGATATAACCGGGACTATCGATATATCCGATATCGATATAACGAGACTTTACTGTATTTGCAAAATGCCAAATACAATATTTATCACCTGGTTAATGTGATTTCTGCTCCTGCACCTCAGCGCACAGCCTCGGCACATCAGGGCTGTATGACGTTACATTCATCTTCACACAGGACTGTAAGCTGTCGTCTGTCAGGCGTGAGCGATGTCTGTTTTTAAGGCGAACGAATCTGCCCACGTATCATTAAACGTTCTGTTTTCTTCAGACACTTTTCTTTTCTTAGATTTATCCATAGTTGGCCTACCTGGGGGTCGAAAAATTCAAGAAATCGTGCGCAATTTGGCGGTTGTGACCGGATATACGTCCAATGTCAATGGTTGTGACGTATATTATGAGCAACAAAAAATGAATACGTTTTATTTTGTATTATTTATAATCACCATAATCTTCAAATTTAGAATTAAATTTTAAAAACAAACGAACTAAAATAATATACATTGAATTAAATACTCATTTATTTTCTAAAGCCGCAGGGAGCCGCAGCAGGGGAGGTGAAAGAGCCACATGCGGCTCCGGATCAACATTGGGGAAAACTAGAGCACTATTCAACCAGACTCTGACGCCGTGTGAGGCTGGAGGGCTCGGGGCGTTAACGCATGCAAATTATTTAACATCGGGTAACGCTTATGAATGCCTGCTGACCAATTATCCGTCGTTAACCACACCCGCCTTTTCCAATGCCGATACTAAACACCATTTAATTCCCACGGTTGGCCCGCCAGTTTTTGCCCGCGCTCGTCGCCTCGACGCGGCAAAATTGGCAATGGCGAAAGGGGAGTTCGCGACGATGGAGCGCTTGGGCATCGTGAGGCGTTCCAACAGCCCGTGGGCCTCACCATTACACATGGTGCCCAAAAGTGACGGTTCTTGGCGGCCGTGCGGTGATTTTTGTCGGCTGAATAACATAACCACACATGACCGTTACCCCATCCCGCACATTCAAGATTTTTCCGCACGTTTGGCCGGCGCTGTGATCTTTTCAAAAGTAGATCTAGTTCGCGGTTATCACCAGGTGCCGGTACGGGCGGAGGATGTGCCCAAAACAGCGGTGATTACCCCCTTTGGCCTCTATGAATTTCTCCGCATGCCTTTTGGCCTGAAGGGGGCGGCACAGACCTTCCAAAGACTGATGGACTCAGTCTTGCGAGGTCTTGATTTTGTATTTGTCTATCTAGACGACATCCTTGTGGCCAGCCCTTCACCAGAGGAACACCTGTCGCACTTAACCGAAGTTTTCAAGCGCCTTGATTCGCACGGACTTATAGTTAACCCTGTTAAGTGCCAATTTGGTCTGTCCAAGATCGATTTCTTGGGGCATCGCATTTCTCCACAGGGCGCCATCCCCTTACCCGCCAAAGTGCAAGCAGTGGTGGATTTCCCCCGCCCGGCCACAGTTAAGGCTTTGCAGGAGTTTTTGGGCATGATCAATTTTTACAACCGGTTTCTTCCTCACGCAGCCGACCTCCTACAACCCCTCTACGGCGCCTTGAGAAAAAAGAAGGCTAACGACCCCGTCGAGTGGGCACCGCAATGAGAACAATCCTTCCAACGGGCCAAGGAAGCTCTTGCGGGTGCAACTCTTCTGGTCCACCCAATCTCAACCGCACAGGTGGCTTTGACTACCGACGCGTCTGATGTTGCCGTAGGGGCGGTGGTTGAGCAGTTTGTAGAGAACGAATGGCAGCCCCTTGCATTTTTCAGTCGGAAGCTGCAAGATAACGAACGCAAGTACAGTGTTTTCGACAGAGAGTTGTTAGCACTCTATCTTGCAACGCGCCATTTTCGTTTCCTCCTCGAGGGGCGCCGGTTTACCGCATATGTGGATCACAAACCACTCACATTCGCCATGTCAAAGGTGACTGAACCGTGGTCGGCCCGACAGCAACGGCATTTGGCAGCCATTTCTGAATTCACAACAGACATTCAGCACGTGGCCGGCAAATGTAACCCTGTGGCCGATTGCTTGTCACGCGCGATTGTGTGTCCAGTCCAGCTCGGGGTGAATTTTTCAGAGATGGCCACCGCCCAATCTGAGGATCTGGACATCCACGAACTCAAAGCAGCAGGCACAGCCCTGAAACTTGAGAAGGTGGCACTGTGTGAAGGGGGTCCCGCTCTCCTCTGCGATGTGTCTACGGGTCGCACTCGTCCCGTGGTTCCGCAGGAGTGGCGTCGGCGAATTTTTGATTCCATTCATTCCCTCTCACACCCTGGCGTCCGGGCGTCAGTCAAATTACTTGGGGCCAAGTTTGTCTGGCCTGGGTTACGAAAGGACGTCAGGAAGTGGGCAGCTGCATGCGTGGCATGTCAGTGCGCCAAAGTCCACAGGCACACCCGAGCAAACCTGGAAACTTTTCCAATTCCGGACAGGAGATTTGACCACGTCCATGTGGATCTGGTCGGGCCCCTCCCTCCTTCGCAGGGTTGCACACATCTCCTCACCATGGTCGATCGAACCACTAGGTGGCCGGAAGCAGTCCCCCTGTCCTCCACAACCTCGGCAGATATTGCCCGCGCATTTCTGTCGTCCTGGGTCGCACGTTTCGGCACGCCATCCGATATCACTTCGGACAGAGGCCCCCAGTTTGTGTCCGAGCTCTGGTCGGCCATGGCGCAGTCCTTGGGTGTGCAGGTACACCGCACTATGGCCTACCACGAACGCTTCCACCGGTCACTGAAAGCCGTGCTACGGGCCGCGCTGTCGGACGGTAACTGGGTCGACCAGCTTCCGTGGGTCCTGCTCGGGTTACGTTCGGCCCCTAAAGAAGACCTTAACGCCGCCCCCGCAGAGTTAGTGCTCGGTCAACCACTCCGCGTTCCTGGTGAATTTCTGCCTGAAGCTTCGGGTGCACCTTCATTCCCCCTTTTGCCAGCAGAGCCCGTGACTCCAGCACCAATTCACCACTGCGTCCCCACAATATTTGTTCCGTCTGCACTTAGGTCAGCCCGTTTCGTCTTTGTGCGTCACGATGCCCACCGCTCTCCCCTCCGACCGCCGTACGACGGCCCGTTTAGAGTGCTCGAACACGATGAAAAGAGTTTTGTGCTCGATATGGGTGGGCGGAGGGAGGGCTTTCAATAGACAGGCTCAAACCGGCTCATTTAGTTGCAGGCGAGGACGTTTCGCCGGCCCAGGCCCCACGTCGCGGACGCCCTCCGAAACCTCCAGCCTCACCGCGGCATGCCAGGGTTGAGTGTCGTTCCCCCACTGAGGTCTCGCCCGAATCACCTTCACCACCGAATGACGGACTGCGTAGTCGTTGGGGCAGGCTGGTTAAGCCCCCTGCAAAATTTTCACCTTGACCTTCCTTCTGGGTGTTCTGGGGGGGAGGGGCTGTGTGGCAGGCACTAGGACCAGGCATCTCACCCAGCAGGTGCAGAGGAGGGGGCGGTTCATGTTGCATATATTACACTGCTTTTGCTGTTCAGTTCAGATCCACTTGTTAGCCGTTGGAATAAACACGTCTCTACATATTCATCGTGTGTGCTCATTCCTCAACGGCTACAGTATCACATTTTATTTTCCCATAGGAAACCATTAAAATGGGAATAATCCATTCCCGGGTTTCCATAAAATATACTTTTCAACTAAATAAGCCTTAAAACTACACACAACATACTTTATTATATAATAAAGTGCTATTGTATTGTAATGAAAGAAATACACTGCACTGTATAATAAAGTCACTTTATTTACATTTGTGATGGTCATTGATGGCTTGATGGAATGGTGTTGGAGGTCGAAGGTCAGAGGGAATTGCTGTTTGGAAAGAGAGGCACACTACATGAGGACTGTAACTATGCTGTAAAATAAAGTTTTATTTACCTTTTTGATGGTCGTTGATGGCTTATGGAAGGAGGGTCACCTTACATAAGGACTGTTGGTAACTTAACCTCTGGTGTGGCTTCTCTTCTTTGCTTCTTTGGAGACTCATAATTTTTGCTGATTAAAAACCTCTTAATTGACACCTGTTGCTTTCTGACTTGTAAGGTCTTACGAAGCTGAGGCATCACATTATCGTTCATCATGTTGATGATTGTCATAGCCACAGTCTTTTCTGGATGGAACTGTTCGGTAAAAGCATGCACATCATTCCACTTTGCCAACATTGCCTTTATGAGCTCACTTGATGCTGGAGCCATCTCCTCCTCACTGTCAGATGTTCTCGAACCATCCGTTGCTGGCTTTAAAATCCTCAATGAGCGCCGAACTTCTAGGTTGGCGCATGGCGATATCGGCGTGAATTAGCCGTGCTTTCTCGCATAAAATAGCTTTACGCACGCTGTCGCCAGATAGCTGCTTTTCGTTAATCCAAATTAACAGACGTTTTTCAACCCGAGATGTCATTTTGAGAGCACGGAAACACCTTTTGCAACAGACGCACCTTTGATGGCTTCTCTGTTCCGGAGAATGGTAGCAATGGTTGACTTAGCATTGCCGTGCTGGGCCACTAAATCACACAAACGCACACCTCGTTCGTGTTTTTTAATTATCTCCTTCTTCTCAGCGACAGTGATTTTATTTTGTGTCTTCTTGGGCTGAAGACGAGCCTGTGGTGTTTTTTTTTGGTCCCATAATAGTAAAATTATCAGCAAAAAGCTCCAGGGAGGCGATTGACGTGTGCATTCAATGAGAGTAGTGTGGAAAGTAGCGTCGGCTGGAGCGCTGTTTGGTCCTATGCTTCCGTCGAAGATCACTCCGCCAGATCCGAAGGTCGTGTGCTTTGGTGTTCTTCCGTCGAAGATTACTCCACCAGCCGTGGTGGGTGTGTATCACGAAAATAGTGTGGATTTCAAGGTTTAATTTTCAGAAATTTGACGTTCGCAAGATGAAAAGTTCGTCAGATAAGGTGTTCGTAAACTGAGGTCTCACTGTACTCTCAATGCTGTGATTGGCTGCATAGTATCATTGCATTGTGAGATGGGGTGGATACCTGTCACTCACTGAATTACACAGCAAATTGATCCAGAAAAAAAGTTATACTGTCGATCAAATTTATTTCACTGCACAGGTTAGGAATTTGTGTGCGCTGAGAGTGCATAATTGTGCATCTTAGAGGAAACATTGTGTTGAGTGTATGTGTATGTGTGTCTGTGGCAAAGCCATGTTTAGGTAATTTCACTAATTGATGTCACCTGCGAACAAGCTAATCATGTTATACCTGGATAGCCATCAAACTACTATCTTGGTAAACTACTATCTTGGTGACTGTTTAAACGCTAGGACTGCTGCAGGAATGTCCAGCATTACAGGTTATGGGCCCAGTACCACAGGACAAAGGTGGTTCAAGCTTTTATTCGACGGTGATGAGAAAAATTACGAGCTCTGGGAGACGAGGTTCCTGGCGCACATGGAGTTGCGCGGCCTCAGAGACGTTATTTTGGGCGTCCCGGACATAGAGGAGGACGGTGAAGAAGCTCTTGACGAAGATAAGGGTAAGAATGGAGAGGCATATGCAGAGTTGGTGCAATGTCTGGACAATAAGAGCCTATCGCTGGTAATGAGGGAAGCAAAACGCGACGGGAGAAGAGCACTGGAAATTCTCCGTGAGCATTATGCTGGAAAGGCTGGTGAGTTTGTATTATGAACTTTCCTCACTCCAAAAAGGCAGCTATGAAACAGTCACAGACTATGTTATCCGAGCAGAGACTGTATTCACGTCATTAAGGAGAGCAGAAGCGCATATTAGTGATGGACTTCAAATAGCCATGGTGCTAAAAGGGCTTCCTGACTCCTACAAACTGTTTGTTGTGCACGTCACCCAGACTAATGACAGAATGACTTTTGGCGAGTTCAAAACTAAGCTACGAAGTTTTAAGACTACTGAAAAATATGGAAAAGGTGACCAGAGTGCCGACGGAGACAACATGGTGAAAACCAGCGGGACTACAAGACCATATGGGAGAGGGAGAGGAAAGAAAATGGACCTGGCTGATGTCGAATGTTACACCTGCGGTAAAAGAGGGCATATGGCCAGGACATGTTCTCGTGCTTCCCAGG
Organism: Hippocampus bargibanti; assembly: GCF_051943395.1. NCBI lineage: Eukaryota > Metazoa > Chordata > Actinopteri > Syngnathiformes > Syngnathidae > Hippocampus > Hippocampus bargibanti. The sequence goes on along the minus strand of NC_142744.1, from coordinate 22,580,674 downwards.
CGAGAAAAGAGGAAAGAAAGTGGGACACACCATACCAAGGCCGTGATGACATGAAGAGAGTAGCTGAGGAGATTGAGTCAGAGTCATCTTTTTTGAGTTATCTTTCTTCTTCAATTTAAGTAACCATCCAACACATGTGGAAACAAGAAGGGCTTCATGGTCAACAGTGGCGCCACAGCACATATGGACGACGCCACAAAGTTCAAACCAGTCGACAATAATTTAAAACCAGAGGACCACATCATTGAGCTCGCAGACGGAACCATGGTGAGCGGGATGGCAAAGATGAGAGGAGAGCCTGAGTTCTACTTGCTGGACAACGAGGGATGACACGTGAAAACGAGACTCAAGCAAGCGCTCTACATCCCATCATTTCCACAGAACATATTTTCTTTCAAAGCAGAAACAGCAAACGGAGCAGAGATCCGCTTCTAAGACGGTGATGACTGGTTAGTCCACAAGGATGGGACCAAATTCAAAATGGATGTGTATGGTAGGATGTGTTACCTTAACACAATGGAAGAGAAAAATGATTGATGAAGCGTATGGTTGTCATGATATCCAAACTTGGCACAATATACTTGGTCATTGTAATTTTGAAGATGTTGCTAAATTAGAAAAGGTGGTTAAATGTTGTCTATAAGAGGGAAACAAGAGCCTAATCAAAACTGTGAAATATGCACACAGGGCAAGCTAACACAGAGCAGGAACAGACAAGCAGATGCTAAAGCTGCAGTTGTGCTACAGCTAGTGCACAAAGACCTGTGCATTCCTACAGAACCGACAGATAGAAATGGCTACAGGTAATCAATAGCATTTACTAATGACCACAGTGGGATGATTTTTCCATATTTTATTAAGGCAAAGGCCGACACGACAAAGGCCACAGAAAAATTCATAGCCGATGTAGCCCCCATATCGAAAAATAAAATGCATATGGTCCGACAACGGCACAGAGTTCTCTGGGCAAGAGTTTCAGTCTTTACTTAGAAAGAATGAGATAAGACACGAGCCAAGTGCACCCTACTTGCCTCACCAAAACTGAACTGCCGAGAGAGGTTGGAGAACGTTATTTGAAATGTCTAGATGCATGTTGTTAGAGAGTAACCTCCCCAAGGAACTATGGACATATGCTGTACAAACGGCCGCTCAAATACACAACAGATGCTACAGTAAGCGGCTACAGCAGACCTTACCGTATTTTTACAGGGAAAACACCTACCCTTTCGAACATGCAGATATTTGGCTGAGAATATTACGTATATAAACAGGACAAAAAGAAGTTAGATTCGAGATGTGAGAAGGGAATTTTCGTAGGTTATGATAAATATAGTCCAGCCTATAGTGTGTACTACCCTGAGACAAGAAAAGTCCTGAGACATAGACTGGTGAAGTTTTTAACGAAAAACAGCAGAGATGGTCAACCTCAAATGGGTTGTGACATGTGGGACGACGTTCAGAGTTACAGTAAAATACCTCCGAAGGTAATCAAGCAGAGTCAAGGTCAACTTAAAGGACAACCGACGTCTCCGGACAAGTTGTGTCCATAATTTGTAAAATGGGTTCAAATGACTTCTACTGAGTGTATTTTAGATTCCACCGCATATAGCTATATTTTACGTTTTAAGACTCGCGCTGAATATTCCAGAAGTCGTTTTTGAGTTGGTGACGAGTCCGTACGTGACTTCACTGAAGGAACGCCCTTGACCGAAAAAAAGGACACATTGTAGCAGTCCTTCTATCACGTCAATGCATTTTGCTGTGCTTGTTTGGTCTGAAAATGTCATGTTGCACCAAAAAGAGCCAGAAGAGGGCAACCAAGCTCCATATAAGGAATTTAGCAGCCTGTAGAAACGGGCTGATTAATTCCTCACAGGGAGCTTGGTCGCCATTTTCTGCCCCTTTTTGGGGACACTACATTGCAGTCCAGATGCCTCAAAATGACACGGAAGGACTTCTCTAATCAATTGCAAACATGTATGCTTTCCTCTTCAGAACTATTTGGATTGGATTTGCCTTTATTCGTCTCCCAGTGGAGAAATTGACATTTCACAGCAGCAACGTTATGAAAGGAATGAAAGTAGAAAAACAAAATACAGGAGCTTCTGGAAAGGCAGCCACTCTCGCGGCGTCAAAAGAACAAAAAAACACGAAATAACAAATAACATGACAATACAAAGAAACAGAGAGTCATTCATTCTGAATCACTTCCTTTGCCTTCTTTGTTACAGGAAGCAGTTCCAGATGAAAGAGGATCAAAGGCTCTCTTCACCTGTGGATCAGGGACATCATGGTGGAATGTTCACGTCGACTACAAGCTAAATGTTAAAAGCAAACACGCAGCTGTAGCATCCATTGATGAAAAGATTGTCTTACATCTCCTGTCCCACGTGAATCCGCTTCAATTCCAAGCTGCGATAGTTCCACATACGCATCGGCGCTCTGCGCTGACGCTCCTTCTTATCGCGGGCTCCTCCCATGCATCCATCCAGCTGCAGACAGTCCAACAGCACCGACCTTTCCGCTGAACAAAGCAGGGCTGTGAAGATGCTGCCCATTACAGCCGCAAAAAAGCACAATGGCAACAGAGCTGTCCAGCAATGATAGTCAAATGGCACCGACATTCCTCCCATTAAAAAAACAGGACTGGCATATTCATGCTGCCGAAAAGGCGTAACCGCTCAGCACAGTCTCCTCCTTGAAGAATGTTGTGGCCAAAAATGCTGAAAAACACACGACGCACAACAACACAAAGTGACAAAAGAAAACACGAAAACAAGACAAAAACAACAAAAAAAGCAAGTCTCATGAGAGCACTTGGTCACGGCTGCCTACTCGGGCGCCATCTTTCTCCTTTTTGAATCATATTCATAACTGGATGTGTAACAAGAAAGGATATTCTCCGAATCTGAAGCCATTGTTTTGATTCTCCAGCAATGCAAGACGTCTTGGCGTGATGTCACAAACTGGGGGCGGGACTTTCTGAAAATGCCCAATTCGCAGCTCAATTTTTTTGTACATTTTGGACACTTTAAGTCATTTTTATTGGTATTTTAGATGCTATAAAACGTTTTTCTGATGTCAGTTAAGAAACAAAAAAGTGATGTTGGTTGTCCATTAAGAAAAGCAAAGAACCGAGTGCTGAAGAGACAGTAGAAACAATGTTCAGACAGAACAGGAAAGGAGGTGTCCTAAAAGACAAAGAAAGGCTCCCCAATATTTAAAGGAGTACATATGTAAAATCGGGTAGCTGTAGCGACACCTGTAGGGAAAAGCCGAAAGGAAAAAAAGAAGACATCTGTAAAATTGGGCGTGATGATGATGACAAAAATTAAAATATTAACTATTTCTACAAGGTGACTTATGGTGTACCGAAAACTTTTTAAGAGGCTATGGAGTGAAAAGTCAAAAATGTGGGCAACTGCAATGGAAGTGGAGATGAAATCTCTGACAGAAAATGAGACTTTCACTCTGACGTCCCTACCAAAGGGCAAACAAGCAGTGGGAGGTCGCTGGGTGTATACAGTGAAAGAGAACCCAGATGGATCTGAGACTTGTAAAGCCAGCTATGTAGCAAAATGATATGGTCAAGTGGAAGGAATTGACTATAGAGAGACATTTTCATCGACAACTAACATGACCTCTATTCGAGCACTGATGCAGGTGGCTGTGCAGGAAGAGCTTACCCTACACCAAAGGGACGTGAGACTGCATATCTCCATGCCACAATGGACTATGAATTATATGTGGAGCGACCTGAAGGTTTTGAGACCAGGTCACAAACAGGAGAACATTTGGTATGTAAGCTCAACAAATCACTGTATGGCTTAAAGCAGTCAGGGCGTAACTGGAACATGTTACTAAACAATCACCTCATAAAGAATGGTTTTATACAAAATGATGCTGATCTTTGTGTCTACTGTAGAGACTCTGAAAATGAGAAAGTCATTCTGTTACTGTGGGTGGATGACTTAATTATAGCGGCGAGTAACGATACCCTAATCAGTGAAGTAAAAGAAATGCTAAAAGGAAGGTTTAAGATGAAATATATGGGTCCACTTAAATACTTCCTATGTATCGATTTTAAGTAGGGGAAAGACAAAATAACTCAAAAGAAACACATTGAGAGGATGTTAAGAAAATTTGCAATGTCTGAGTGCAAAGTAAGAAACACCCCGTTTGAACAAAAGTTAAACTTTGACAGTAAGGGTGAAGTTGTCAACTCATCAGGATACAGAGAGATAGTGGGCAGCTTAATATACATAATGACATGTACCAGACCTGATTTAAGCTGGGTTGTTAGTAAACTCTCACAACACTTAGCAGAACAAATGTGAAGAAAAGTTACAACTTATAAGACAACCGTTGTACTAAGTTCATCCTGTCTACTTGATATCTAATTTAAAGCAGATTCTTTACTTACAGACAGTGTATTATAGGTGTTCAAATCCGTGACACTGACGAAGGCGGAAGTATACGCCGAAACATGTCAGGTATTTGAACACCTATAATACACTGTCTGTAAGTAAAGAATCTGCTTTAAATTATAGGACAACCGACGCCTCCGGACAAGTTGTGTCCATAATTTGTAAAATCGCTTTAAATGACTTCTACTGGCCGTATTTTACAAAGACTCCACCGCATATAGCTATATTTTACGTTTTAAGACTCGCGCTGAATATTCCGGAAGTCTTGTTTTTGAGTTGCTGACGAGTCCTGATGTCACGTCACGGAAGGAACGCCTCTGACCGAGAAAGGACACACTGTTGCAGTCCTTTCATCACATCAATGCATTTTGCGGTCCTTTGTTTGGTCTGAAAACTTCGTGTTGATCATTGTTGATGGCGAAATTAGAAGAAAAACACATAAATAACGCGATGGTGAATCATTGTGTTGCACCGAGGAACTATTTGATATTCGCTGACAAACATTTTTGAGCCCATTTCCACTGAGCTTTGTCGCCATCTTCTGCCTTTTTTGGGTGCGACATTTCCCCCCTCCATGCCTCAAAATGACACGGAATAAATTATTTAATCGATTGCAAATATGTATGCTTTCCTCTTCAGAACTATTTGAATCATATTCATAACTGGATAAGTAACAAGAAAGCATCTTTTCCTAATCTGAAACCATTGTTTTGATTCTCGAGCAAGGCAAGACGTCTTGGCGTGACACCACGAACAAGAGGGCGGGACCTTCTGAAACTGGCCACTTCTGGTTTCAATTTTTTGCAGTTTCATCACACTTTAAGTCATTTTTATTGGTGTTTTGCATTTGACTAAAATATCATCCTGAGGGTTTTGGGTATTTTAGATGCTATAAAATATTTTTCTGATGTCAGTTAGGAAACAAAAATGTGGTGTCGGTTGTCCTTTAAGGGATATAGCGATGCTGATTGGGCTGCCAATATAAACAACAGGAGGAGCACAACTGGATACTGTTTTAGCCTAACTAAGGTCCAACTTTTTCGTGGAAGAGTAGAAAACAGCAAACTGTGGCGTTATCAACCTGCAAATCTGAGTATATGGCACTGGCGGCCACAACTCAAGAAAGTATGTACCTTGTACAATTATTAAAAGGGATGGATAATGGTAACCAGTCAAAATATATGAGGACAATCAGGGGGTAATAGCTTTGTCCAAGAACCCAGTGTGTAGGCAGAGAAGCAAACCCGTAGATATTAAATATCATTTTGTGCGGTCTGCGCACACAGAGGGGAAAATATCTATAAAATATTGTCCGGCAGCAAACATGGTCGCTGATGTTTTTACTAAAGCAGTGACAAAAGTTAAACATGAAAGGTTCAAGGGATATTTGTTTGGAGAGTGATGTGAACTGAGAAATGTGAATCTTTTGAAGTTTGAAGAGTGTTTGCCAATATGTAAAATGTTTTATTTTTGCGACAATGTATTTCTTATTTAAATATTTTTCATGTTTATTGCTACAGGGAGTTGTAAACATGTCTTTGAGTGGGTGTGTTGAGTGTATGTGTATGTCTGTGTGTGTGCGGCAAAGCCATGTTTAGGTAATTTCACTAATTGATGTCACCTGCGAACGAGCTAATCGCGTGATACCCGGGGTTGTAATGCCTTTTTATGAGCATGTGCAGAATAAATGTTTGTTGAGTTCCCAGACCAATGATTGACACAGCTGTGCATCATTATTCTCTCGTGAGTATTAGCCATCGTTAAGGTAAACTACTATCTTGGTGAGTGTTTAAACGCTATGACTGCTGCAGGAATGTCCAGCGCTACACATTGGAGACGTTGCATCTATCGCAGGGGTGTCAAACTCATTTCACATCGTGGGCCACATATGGCCTCGGTAGATGTCAAGTGGGCCGGACCATTAAAATGGTACCATTCATGCTATAAATAACCACAGTGTCATGTCTTTCATTAGTTTTGGTGTCAAGAAGCACAAGAACATTAGGAAAATGATGACATTTAAAGAACATTCCTTGAACACATTTCGTTTCATGAACAAATGTGCAATTTACTTTTATCATTCACATACGTATATGCATTGCAAATGATCCCAATGATTCTACAACAGCACAAAACTTTAACGATACATTGGTTTGGAAAAATATAGTAATGCACTTTGAGATTAAATGAGATTTATAAAGAAAGGAATTTTTAAACAATTGTTTTTGTTCCTGATATTTGGCATCTTTTGGGCTGTACAAGAGCGTCAAAACCAGGTGTCATGTCGTGACTGACACTTTCAGAATGTCATTTAAGTGCCTGTTTGTGAGCTTTGAAAGCATTTTTGTTTTATTGATATCCATTACTGAGATTTGTTCACAAAGGTTGGTTGTTCCAAACATGCACAAAACTTTAGCAGCCAGAGCTGTTAATTTGGGGTACCCTGATAGTAGATACTGCTAAAATTTGTCCAGACCTACAGAGGCAAATTTGCCCTTCAATCTGCATCACATTGCAAAATCAATTATTTCTAGTTGGATTTCAACCGGTAGATCAGAAGCTTTAACTGTGAAAGGTGAGCGAAAATCTGAAAATGCTCAAAAGTTCACCAAATACCTGAAAACGTTTCTTAAACTCCCACAGTAATCCTGCAATCTTGTCTTTGTACCGCTTCACCGCGGTTGAAAAAAAAGACTGCGGTTGGAAAAAAAAACACTGCTGTTTTCTCCTACGTCGATCGAAACAGCAGCACTCTGTCCCCTAGTGGAAAATCCTTGAATTGCACCTTATAAAAATATGAATTCCATCTTGTTTGTGCATTTTTTCCACTTTTAAATTATCCTGCGGGCCTGATCAAACCTCCTTGGGGTCTGGTTCCAGACAACCCTGATCTATAGTAAACATTGCTTGCTTGCTGAAAGGACAATCGACGTCTCCGGACAGGTTGTGGCCATAATTTGTAAAATGGCTTCAAATGACTTCTACTGAGCTTATTCTACAAAGATTCCACCGCATATAATAATAATAATAATAATAATAATAATAATAATAATAATAATAATAATAATATATTTAATTTCAAGCGGCTTTCAAAACACCCAAGGACACTTTACAATAAAAACAATAAAACAAAGCACATAACAATAAAACCATAAGTAAAATGATACATAATAAAGTAGCAGAATGAATTAGACATTGAAAGCAATTTTAAACAAATGGGTTTTGAGGTGGGACTTGAAAATAGGGAGGGAGTCAATATTACGGATGTTGGGTGGATGTGAATTCCAGAGTTTGGGAGCAGAGCGGCTGAAAGCTCTGCATCCCATCGTGGTGAGACGGGCAGAGGGCACATAGAGGTGAAGGGAGGAAGAAGATCTGAGGGACCGAGAGGGAACAGAGATTTGAAGTAGGTCAAATAGATGGGGGGCAAGGTTATGGATGGCTTTGAATGTAAACAGAAGTATTTTGAATTCGATACGATGTTTAACAGGTACCAGTGAAGTTGCTGGAGGACAGGGGTGATGTGGTGAAAGGAGGGGGTTCTAGTGATGATCCAAGCTGAAGAATTTTGGACGAGTTGGAGTTTATGGAGAAATTTCTGATTGATACCGAAGAGAAGTGAGTTACAATAATCGATGCGGGAGGTGACGAGACTGTGGATAAGGATAGCAGCGGAGTGAGGGGTGAGCGAGGGACGGAGACGGTTAATATTACGGAGGTAGAAATAAGCAGACCGAGTTATGTTATTTATATGGGAGTGAAACGATAGTGAGCTATCGAGGATGACACCCAGGCTCTTGACCTGAGGGGAGGGGGACACGGTTGAACTGTCAATGGTGAGAGAGAAACTGTTAGTTTTGTGGAGGGTGGATTTGGTACTGACAAGGAGAAGTTCAGTTTTTTCACTGTTAAGCTTGAGAAAGTTATAGGAAAGCCAGGATTTAATTTCTGATAGACAAAGTAAGAGGGATGAAGGTGGAAGAGAGGCGTCGGGTTTGCTGGAGACGTAGAGTTGGGTGTCATCCGCGAAGCAGTGAAAGTGAATGCCAAACTTACGGAAAATATTGCCAAGAGGAAGTAGTTAGATAATAAAGAGAAGTGGCCCCAGGACAGACCCTTGAGGCACACCAGAGGACACAGCAGAGGACCGTGAGGATAGAGAGATAGGAATGAAACCAGCGAAGTGGGGTGTGGGTGATGCCTACGGTGGAAAGTCTGTCGAGCAGGATAGGGGTGGAAATGGTGTCAAAAGCTGAGGCCAGGTCAAGAAGGATGAGGATGGAGAGTGAACCGGCATCGGCTGCCATAAAAAGATAATTTGTGATTTTTATGAGAGCCAATTCAGTACTGTGGCGGGGGCGGAAACCAGACTGGAATTGTTCGTAGAGGTTATTGTGAGTAGTGTGAGTGTGTGGGCCACAACTGCACAGTCATCTGCATAGAGGAGTTTGACGACTTGCTCTGATCTTTCGTGATTGCCTGGGGCCTCCTAATGTTGAATAGATTTCCATCAAGCCGGAAATCTATGGTAACCCCACTGTTCTTCTTGATCCTCTCATGGAGCAACAGTGTCACACACAGGAGGAAGATGTTGAACAGGACTGGTGCGAGGACACATCCCTGGCATACACCAGGCTGCACCTTGAACGCTTGTGATACATGGCCATGGATAGTCACACCTGATAGTAAACATAAATCTAAATGAAAGACTTCTTTGCTGCTGCTGCTTTTTCTAGTATGGAAGGACATGATTACTCTTCCAGGCGATCGACCACAAGTATACTTTTAATTTCCCACGGCACACCTGACAATATCTCCCAGCACACAGTATGTTGCAGCACAGGGTTTGAAAAACACTGCCAAAGACTACCATTTAGCATTGCTTCAACTCCTGAGGTGTATCACAAAACAATCAACATGATCTATGCTGTGTGTAGTTTTAACGCTTATTTAGTTAATAACTATATTTTATGGAAACCCGGGAACGGATGATTCCCATTTTAATGGTTTCCTATGGGATTTTTTTTTTAGATACACTTTTTGCCTTACATACTCTGTCTGGGAACCAATTAAGTTCGTAAGTTGAGGTCTCACTGTATATATATCCCTAATGTATGGCGGCGCCGGATACTGCTATGATAGGTCCCTACTCTCAGGTTGGGGGGAGCAGAGCACCACTCCCTGTGGCCCCACTGATTGTTCCTACATTACTGACTAACGACTGGCCTGTTTGCCCCACTCCCTCTGCTATCACTTCATCAGCATTACTAATGTTGCCTAACCTATGTTGCCTAAGCAGGCTATTGTACGAACGATCCAAATTGAACCTCACCCCACCATATCGGTTTAATGAAGGATTTAGCTTTTTTATGAAAATTGCTTCTTTTACGCCCCTTTCAAACCATCTATGTTCTTTCGCTAAGATTTTAACCTCACTGTCATCAATGAGTGGTTGCTAGCTTTTAGGTGCATATGTACTGCCGATTGAGGCCCACTAGTATTATCCCTGCGATGTTGATAAAGTGTTTTTTTGAGAAATTGTTTAGTCTCCCCAATGTACTGCTCTTTACAATTTTCATTCTTACAATGTATTGAATAAACTACATTACTTTATTTTTCATTTGGCAGCCTATCTTTTGGATGCACTAATTTTTGCCTTAAAGTGTTTATCGGTTTGAAATAAGTAGGAATTTTGTGTGGCCAAAGGACTCTTTGTAATTTTACAGAAACTCCTGCAATGTAAGGTACTGCTACTCCTCTCCCTTTTTTGTATCTTCAGAATTTTTGGTTTCATTCCCTATTCTTTCTTTCTGACATTTGTTAAACGACCACTGAGGGTACCCACAGTTAGTGAGTGCTCTTCTGATATGTTTTGACTCCTTTTCTCTGCCTTCGACATTTCTTGGTATTAGTTTAGCCCTATGCTGGAGGGTTCTGATAACTCCTAGTTTGTGTTGTAGAGGATGGTTCAAATCAAAAAGTAAGTATTGGTCAGTGTGTGTAACCTTCCTAAAAACTTCTGTTTTTAGCGCTCTGCCCTCTTTTATAATTACTTTACAATCCAAAAAGGCTAGTTGGTTCTCTTTAATGTCCTCGCGAGTAAATTTAATGTTGATGTCTACCGAGTTAAGGTGATCTGCCCTTGTCTGCTGGCAAAATAGTAATATTTTGTCTTTTTGTTATGTTGTTAACGCCTTTCTCTCTTCTAATGTTATGTTGGACGGAGGTGGTTTGTCACTACTAAGAAGGGGTGATATTTTAATGCGTAGAACATCTGCCTCTGCATACGAAAGTTTGTTATTTTTAATAGCCGATTCAGTAGCTGTGATGTAGTCTATTGTAGATATTGTTTTAGAAGTTACTGAGAAATTTAAACCTTTGGTTAGTACAGCCTTTTCTGTCTCTGAGAGACAAATTTTTGATCCAATTCTCCCTTGAAATCTGCTTCTTCTTAATTTTTCGTGTGTTTACCAGTAGCTGAGATGTTTCAGGAAAAGTAATTTTTGAAATTTACCCTTTTGTCTCTCTTTGGTTTTGCTGTGGTGCCTCATGTATCCGGATTTCCTTAACAGATCACCTTAACTCGGTAGACATTAACATTAAATTTACTCGCGAGGACATTAAAGAGAACCAACTAGCCTTTTTGAATTGTAAAGTAATTATAAAAGAGGACAGCGCGCTAAAAACAGTCTTGAGGAAGGTTACACACACTGTAATCATGGAAATATCAAATGACAAAATAAATTAAACGGTTATATTTATTTAGTGATTTGTACTTTAACATTCTTTTCCATTTAACTTAACCATTTTTGGATTTTTTTTCTTTCAAAAAATTTTCACATTTACCGTTCAAATACTAGGTAGAGATGAGCGGTGAGGCACCAGCCGGCTGAGCCTCACCATGAATTGCGCAATCACTATGCTATCTGTGCTGGCTTGCTCTGCAGTGAGACTGCATTGCTGCCCTCTGCATATCACTATTAAAGTGTTCAAAATCTTTGATCCTCTCCTCTTTCATCTAGAACTGCTTCATGTCATCACAAAGAGGGTACCAAGTCCTGAAGAATGAATGACTCTCTGTGTCTTTGTTTTGTCATGTTGTCTTTGTTGTCATATTATTTGTTATTTAGTTTTTTGTTGTTGTTCTTTTGACTTCAAGACGGCGCCGCGAGAGTTGCTGCCTTTTCAGCAGCTCATCTTTTTTCTACTTTCATTCCTTTCATCACTTTGCTGCTGTGAAATGTAAATTTCTCCATTGCGAGACTAATAAAGGCAAATCCAATCCAATAGCTTTTTGTATATTAACTAAATTTCTAGTTTACCTGGTGTATATAATGTACAGTCACTGTACATTATAAACACTGTACTACAGTGTTTATTTTATTTTTATCAAAACTGTGTGCGTAGGTGAGGCACACAGTTCTCCTGCCTCATGACAGGGGGCGCTAGTGATTACAGATTCTTCTTGCAACTCCTCGGCTGCACAATAATTTAATTAGTGACAGCAAGCTACAGTAAACAGTGAGCAAGAAAGTGCAACCATCCAGTCATTTTTTCGTGTTGCTTGGCCTTATTTTCAGAATGGAGGATTACATATCTAAATTGAAATAATTTTTAAACTGGACTTTCAATTAAAGCAGGAGATAATCATGAAAGGAAGACCAACACCGGACTGTATAGCTCACAAACGGTGAGGGATGAATGTAAATCTCCTGCACAGCTTCTCTACTTTTTGGCCAAGAAGGATCTCATTGAAACTATTCCTGAAGCGACAAAGTTGCTCAAGCTCGTGCTCACTGTTCCAGCTACTACAGCATTAGTGAAGCGGTCATTCTCAGCACAAAAGACTGAAAACATAGTCGGAACAGGACTGATCAAGGACAACTTTCTTTTTCATGTTTTTTTATATATATATATATATATATATATATATATATATATATATATATATATATATATATATATATATATATATATATATACAGTAAAGTCTCGTTATATCGATATTCAAGAGAGTCCGAAAAAATATCGATATAACCGGGACTATCGATATATCCGACCCTGTTTGCATGTAATTTTCTCAGTGCGTGCATAGAAATAGTATCGATATAACCGGGACTATCGATATATCCGATATCGATATAACGAGACTTTACTGTATATACAATCTATCTATCTATCTATATATTGTAATATCATGAGAGGCTAGCTCTCAGCGGGACAGGACAAGGAGCGCAATGGGCGACAGGTTTGAATACAAACAAAGGTTTTAATAAAGGGTTTCAGGGGGGAATTCACAAGTAACAAAGGCAAGAATAGTGTCTCTTTCAATATTTAAATCATAATAAAATCTCTTCTGAGGTGAAACTGAAGACGGAGTTCTTTTCCAAGAGTTTCTAGGCCTCACCCCTCTTGACGTCCTCCTCATGTAGCCTAGCCACCTTTAGCAACGTCCGAATCCAGTGTCCTGTCGTGTGGTCCCAACTGGCAATGAGTTCCACGCGGCCTTCAATTTTTCCACAGAGCACAGCAACAGAGCTTGTCTCTCCCGGGGCCCACACTCAGAGGCTCTCCGCCTTAAAAGCCTTGCCTGCCAATCAAGCCGTGATCAGCCGCAGGTGTGGTGTTTGAATTGCTGCCTTCCACCAGATGGGGCCAAAACTCTCTCTGGGTGAAGCCATCTTAGGGGGATGTATTTGCCCTCCAGTCCAGAACCCAGCCTCTCGTGACATCACATATATATATATATATATATATATATATATATATATATATATATATATATATATATATATATATATATATATATATATATATATATATATCAACTTTCACCCTTCTACCTCGTAGCTGATAGGCCTGTTTGAGGTGATGTCATACTCCCGCCACATATAAGCTGGGTGGGGTGGGCTTCGCTCTCTCTCTCTCTCTCTGGCCTCCTCAACCGACCTCACAATGTGTTTGCTGTCTACAAGATTAAAATAATCTTTTTTGTTCAACACCTTGGTTCCTGCTGATTTTACTACTATCTTCTAACACCGTGAAGATCCATGAACCAGAGAGAATCATCATTTTTAATCCATCAGCTATATAAATCAGGATGTTGTATTTCAAGTGTGCCGACTTTGTGTTTCAGTTAGTATATTGTACATTGCTCAGTACATCCTGCTTCTAATGCCTCCCTGGTTTTTTGGATCATCTATCATTGCATTAACATGAGTAGATTACTGGCCAGAGTCAGTCAGGTCAATCTTCAGACCCACCTCAGAAGGGAATGAAAACACTACCTGACCCTGGTCCAGAATCACTGCTGGTAATGCATAATAAGACTCCTTTATGTCTCGTTGAATTAGGAAAGAAACCGTAAACAACACTTGAATTCAAAATTGTCATTAACACATTTTTTAATATCCACAAAAGATCATTGTTACAGCTGGATATGGCAGCTCTGTTTGAGATATACCTTTTCGATCTCCCGTTGACGATGGTATATGAGGGTACACACAGAAATCATGTCATTGTATGTTCAGATAATTAGATGAGCGGCAACTTCTGCCATGTTCTGGGACAGTAGCAACAGTTTTCAATTGAAGCGGCAAGAGGAAGTGAGTCTGGAATGACTCAGGCCTTTCAGAGTGCATGTGGCGCTGCCAAATTAATAAATTCATGAGATAGCGATTATTTGGATTAAACAGACAAAACAATTCAACAGCATCCTTTCAATTGGAGCAAAGAGTAAAGGAGATGTTGGAAAGGGCCTTGCAGAAATGTTCTAGAAGTCATACAGTACTTCCAGCAGAGAAGCCAAAGACCATGCTTGAGTCTCACAGCTAAACGGGCAGTGCTGGCCATTCTCGTTCGTTAACTCTGGCAAACCTTTCCATTGAGATCTAAAACAGATGTAGACAAAGGTTTAAAACAGATAGAGACAAAGGCATGTGGAAATAAAAAAGTTACAAAAAACAACAGTTTCTGAAAGTATCAGCAAATATAATTGGATTTATTTTAAAGCTTGTTATAATGCAATTTAAAAGTTAACTCATTTAATGCCACAATGTAAAAAACAAAATATAAAGGTCTTCATCCTGCTCCTCAGTAAGTATCAAGGGTTTGGGAATGATTTCAATATGATAAATCACTAATGGCAATAATAGCTTTGATCAGATCGGGATGCCTACAGTGAGGCGTCTGTGTAAGCTCTCAGTCGTACAGGAATGGTCCATCGATGAAAAGGTTTCTTCAGCCGTCATCTGTACTTTGAAGGTGTCGGACGTTTCGCTTCTTATCCAAGAAACTTCGTCAGCAAACTAAAGTCTTACTGGTAGTTTAGGTGCCGGCACCGCCATGTCTGGACAGGAGGGATATATAAATAGGGCCTAAGCTACCAGTAAGACTTTAGTTTGCTGACGAAGTTTCTTGGATAAGAAGCGAAACGCCCCGACACCTTCAAAGAAGTACAGATGACGGCTGAAGAAACCTTTTCATCGATCCATACAGTGAGAGCGTGTGCATTCGGTATAGCGATCCTATGTGTGTGGCAAGATGACAGCATGTGGTTGACTTTGCTAAGAGGCTATTGTGAATACTTTCTTTCAGAAAAGACAGGAACATAGGGTGACTTATAAGAGTGGAGGCAGGAGTACACAGGTAGACTACATTTTGTATCAACAGCGCCAACTGAAGGAAATAAGAAGACTACAAAGTAGTGGTTGGTGAGAGTGTAGCCAGACAGCATAGGTTGGTGTTGTGTAGGATGACGCTGCTAGTGAGGAAGATGAAGAAGCCAAAGGCAGAACTTGGGACAAAATGGTGGAAATTGAAAAAGCAAGAGTGTTGCATGACTTTTAGGAAGAAGTTAAGACAAGCACTAGGAAGGCAGTAGGTCCTTCCGGATGACTGGCAAACTACAGCGAACATAATCAGAGAGTCAGGTCGGAAAGTACTTGGTGTATCGAGTGGAAGAAAGGTAGATAAGGAGACTTGGTGGAGGAATGGGGAGGTGCAGGAGTGTATACAGAGAAAGAGGTTAGCAAAGAAGAAGTGGGACACTGAGAGGGCGGAAGTGAGTAGAGAGGAGTACAAGGAGATGCAGCGCATGGTTAAAGTAAAGGTGGCAAAGGCCAAACAAGAGGCCTATGATGACTTTTAGGCGAGGCTGGACAGCAAGGAAGGCGAGACTGATATTTATTACTGTATCTATGCTTGTCTGTGAATGTAGCTTTGAAAGGCGCTTGAAATAAAATACATTATTATTATTATTATTATTATTATTATTATTTATAGGCTGGCGAGACAGAGAGACAAAGATGGTAAGGACCCGCAGCAGGTTAGGGTGATTAAGGATAGAGATGGCAATGTATTAACAGGTGCCAGTAGTGTGATGGCAAGATGGAAAGAGTAGTTTGAAGAGATGAATGAGGAAAATGAGAAGGAACAGTGAGTAGAAGATGTGACTGTTGTGGACAAAGACGTAGCAAACATTAGCAAAGATTAAGTGAGGAGGGCGCTGAAGAGGATGAAGGGTGGAAAGGCATTTGGGCCTGACAGTTTACCAATTGAGGTATGGAAGTGTTTAGGAAAGGTGGCAGTGGTGTTCTTGACTGGGTTGATCAACAATATTTTAAATGGTGAGCAGATGCCTGAAGAATTGGAGACGAAGTGTACTGGTGTCCATTTTTAAGAACAAGGGAGATGTGCAGCGTTGTACTAACTACAGAGGAATAAAGTTGATGAGCCATACAATGAAACTCTGGGAAATAGTAGTTGAAGCTAGACTAGGAGCAGAAGTGAACATTTGTGAGCAGCAGTATGGCTTCATGCCCAAAAAGAGTACGGCAGATGCAGTGTGTGCTTTAAGAATACTGATAGAGAAGTACAGAGAAGGTCAGAAGGAACTGCACTGTGTCTTTGTAGATCTGGAGAAAGCGTATAAAAGGGTGCCGAGAGAAGAGCTGTGGTATTGCATGAAGAAGTCTGGAGTGACAGAAAAGTATGTCACAACGGTGCAAAACATGTATCATGACTGTAAAGACAGTTGTGAGGTGTGCTGTCAGTGTGACGGAGGATTTCAAGGTGGCGGTGGGATTCCACCAGGGGTCAGCTCTGAGCCCCTTCTTATTCGCGATGGTGATGGACAGCCTGACAGACAATGCAAGCCAAGAATGTCCTTGGACGATGATGTTTGCAGATGACATTGTGATCTGTAGCGAGAGCGGGGAACAGGTGAGCGAAAAACTAGAGAAGTGGAGGTATGTCCTGGAAAGGAGTGGAATGAAGATCAGTCGGACCAAGACGGAATATGTGGGTGAATGAGAGGGATCCAAGTACAAGAGTGATGCTACATGGAGAAGAGATAAAGAAGGTAGAGGATTTTAAGTACTTGGGGACAACTGTCCAGAGCAATGGAGAGTGTGGAAAAGAGGTGAAGAAGCGTGTCCAGGTAGGCTGGAACGGCTGGAGAAAATTGCCAGGTGTGATGTGTGATAGAAGGGTTTCAGCTAGGATGAAAGGAAAAGTGTATAAAACGGTGGTGAGACCAGCCATGACTTTTTGGACTGAAGAACTGAAGACAGTTCTACTGAAGAAAAGACAGGAAGCACAGCTGAAGGTAGCAGAGAAGAAGATGTTGAGGTTTTCTTTGGGAGTGACCAGTTTGATCAGGAATGAGTATATCAGAGGGACAACTCATAGTAGAGGATTTGGAGAGAAAGTCAGAGAGGCCTGACTGAAATTGTTCAGAGGAGAGAGAGTGACTCTGAACATGAAGGATGCTGAGCCTTGAACTGCCAGTCAGGAGACCGAGAGGAAGACCAAAGAGGAGGGTTATGGATGTTGTCAAAGAGGACATGAAGGTACCTGGTGTGAGAGAAGAGGATTCACTAAATCGGGTTAGATGGAGGACATCTATTCGCCGTGGTGGCCCCTGAAGGGAAAAGGCGAAAGAAGTGTGTGGCAAGGTGTCGTGCGAATGTAGTGTGTTGATGAAAACATGTATCAACTTCAATGTTCATGCAAAGTTGAATGCCTTCAATCCAGTGATTTTGTTTATTATTTTGAAATTAAAGTGCCTTTTTGTGTTGATTATGTTATATATGTTGGGAGGAAATGGTTGATTAAATATTTGGTATCAATAATGGAAAACAATGCATCAAAGTGAAAGGTTATACAACATCCTTTCATAACTTTGCTGCTATGAAATGTAAATTTCTCCACTACCAGAGTAATAAAGGTAACTCCAGTCCAATCCATTGCAAGCAGCAATCCATTGCTCTGGGAAATATCATCATTTAACTTGAACAATGTTCAACTGCTACATACAAAGAATTATAAAAGGCAGAAATGTCATTTTTGTCCTGGTGAAATAAGAAGGTTGTAGCTTTTATTAGTAGGTTCCATGGTACACACAGGGGCGCAGGCACCATTGGGGAATTTTGGAAAATGTCTCAGTTTTGCTGAAAAGCCAGTGTATTTCCAGACCGGTTCGGGCGCATCACGGGCGCATCACGCTATGGAACTCCATATTCAAAAGCTAATAGATTGTACCATATTAAAATTCATTAACTTATTCATTTTCCGAACCGATTTGTCCTCACTAGGGTCTAGCGGGTGCTGAAGCCTATCCCAGCTGTCTTTGGGCAGTGGCAGGGGACACCCGGAACCGGTTGCCAGGCAGGACACAAGTCATACAGAAACAGAAAACCAATCACGCTCACACTCACACTGACACTCACACATAGGGATGATTTGGAGTGTTCAATCAGCCTGCTATGTGTGTTTTTGGAATGTGGAAACCGGAGAGCCCGGGGAAACCCCACGCACGCACGGGGGAGGACATGCAAACTCAACACAGAGAGGCCGTAGGCCATAACCTCTGCATTGTGAAGTCAATGTGCTAACCATTCGACTACCGGGCCATTTTAAAATTATACTAATGTAATATAAGGATGAAAGGGGAAAAATGTGGGAGCATCATTTTGAAGTAGAATACATAATATTCATACCTCTCCAGATGACTGTTATGTCGTGAAATAACATTTTTGACCAGGGTCACCGTCGTGGCATACTGTTTTTCGCCAAGCATTTTGGCAAAGTGCAGTTTAGCACGCAAAAAGTATCCAACAGGCCAAACCCACTCCTGGACAAACATATGAGTTAGAAATAGCAGTTTAATTGATTAATTGAGCAATAAAACATCGAGCTTGCGTTTTAAAACCGGCCTGTTCAGGGTTTCGTTAAGGGGTCTGAGGGATGAATTCAAACGTGAAAATTATACTCATTGAGAAAATGTATTGTTTCTTGCTTTGTATAATTATTAAAAAAAATAGTTGACTCCAAACAAAAAAATACATTATTCATGCAACTTCTAGTTTTAAACAATGGCTATCATTGTCCTTCACTATGGTGACCAATTATCAAACTCATATGTTCTCACCGGTCCTTGGTGGTAGTTGAAGCCTTTTGCCACATTATAGTTGTCATTGTCCAGTGCATTGTCATATACACCACAGTAGACCATATCACTGCAAATACATACAGTAAATGCTGCATCAAGAAGCAAAATTAAAAAATACAACCGCAGTTTAACAAAACAAGGACCTCACTAGTTTTAAAGGACAACCGACACCATTTTTTGTTTCCTAACTGACATCATAAAAACGTTTTATAGCATCGAAAATACCCAAAACACGCAGGCGCATACACGTACATCAAATTCATAGTCAAGAGGTTGTCATTTCAACACTCGCATGTCTCAGTATCTCGTGTTGATTGTATGCTCACTCCATTCTTGTGTGGAATCAATAATATTTTAAAATTAAGATCATCATTTAGAAACATTTTTTCATATTTATTTGGGTTGGGTTTGTGAGATGGCGTCAGTATTTTATTATAAGTCTGATGATTGATGATGATGAAACAAAGGAGAACCAACACTATTTTTTTGTTTCCTAACTGAAATCAGAAAAACGTTTTAGAGCATCTAAAATACCCAAAACACGCAGGCTGATATTTTTAGTCAAATGCAAAACACCAATAAAAATGACTTAAAGTGTCCCAAAACTGCCACAAAATGAGCTAGGATCTGGGCAGATTCAGAAAGTCCCGCCCCCTTGTTCGTTACGTCACTATTGGTCACACACTGCCTTGCTCCAGAATCAAAACAATAGCTTCAGAGCGTTCAGATTCGGAGAAGATGCTTTCTTGTAACTCATCCACTTATGAATATGATTCAAATAGTTCTGAAGAGGAAAGCATAAATGTTTGCAATCTATTAAAGAAGTCCTTCCGTATCAATTCGAGCCGTCTGGACTCCAATATATTGCTCAGAAAATTTACAAGATGGCGCACAAGCTCCGTTGAAAATGGGCTGATTTGTCTGGCTGCGAATTTGTGCAAACTTACACCTTTATGCGTGTTACCGCAATTAGCTGCGACACACAACCATTCACCATCGCTTTATTGATGTAGTTTTCCTTCTAATTTCGCCATCAACATGGATCAACACGATGTTTTCAGACCAAACAAAGTACCCAAAATGCATTGTGTGTCGCTTTCTCGGTCACGGGCGTTCCCTCTGTGACGTCACTTAGGGCATCATCATCAACTCGAAAACAAGACTTCCTGAATTCAGCGTGAGTCTTAAAACGTAAAATATAGCTATATGGGGTGGAATCTTTGTAAAATGAACTCAATAGACACAACCTGTCCGGGGCGTCGGTTGTCCTTTAAAGGACAACCGACATCACTTTTTTGTTTCCTTACTGACATCAGAAAAACTTTTTATAGCATCTAAAATACCCAAAACACACAGTATGATATTTTTAGTCAAATGCAAAACACCAATAAAAATGACGTGTGCTGAAACTGCAAAAAATTGAAACCGGAAGTGGCCAGTTTCAGAAGGTCCCGCCCCCTTGTTTGTGGTGTCACGCCAAGACGTCTTGCCTTGCTCGAGAATCAAAACAATGACTTCAGATTCGGAGAACATGCTTTCTTGTTACTCGTCCAGTTATGAATATGATTCAAATAGTTCTCAAGAGGAAAGCATACGTTTGCAATCAATTAAAGAAATTATTCCGTGTCATTTTGATGTATTTGGGGGTGGGAAATGTAGCACCAAAAAGCTCCGTGGAAAACAGCTGATTTGTTTCCTTAGAATTTTTGTCAGCGAATATCAAATAGATCCTTGGTGAAACACACAAGGATTCATCATCGCGTTATTTATGTGTTTTCCTTCTAATTTCGCCATCAACACAAAGTTTTCAGACAAAACAAAGTACCGCAAAATGCATTGACGTGATGAAAGGACTGCTGCAATGTGTCTTGTCTCGGTCAGGGGCGTTCCTTGAGTGACGTGAGGACTTGTCACCAACTCAAGAACAATGTAGCATATGTCACACTGCTATAGAATGTTGCGACAGGTCGAAAAGCAGCGGTGACATCACGACCGCAGGTAGACTAAGATGGTGGCACAATAAAGACGTTGACAAAGCAACTCTTCTCCTCTCATTCCTCCGGACATAACATTGGCGACGAAGATGGACTTCTACACAGCTCCCCTCCCCTCGTTTCTCCCGCTCCCCGGTGAGCCACCAGTCCCGTGGTCCTGCTGGTATGACTCTTTTACGACATATCTGACGGCGATCGGACTAAACCAGGCAAGCGACACACGGCTAACGGCTATGCTAGTGCACAGCTAGGGAAGTGAGGGGCAGCGCATTTTTCGGACACTCGGACCCGCGCAGAAATACAAAGATTGTCTCGCATTGTTGGACAAACACTTCGCCCCACCGCAGAGCGTGATTGTCCGGCCTTCCGTCAACGACGGCAACGAACAGGCGAGCCGGTACACCACTATGTTGCCGACTTGCGGTGTTTAGCGGGCCTCTGTAAATTCGGCCGCTTGGAGGAGGAAATGATTAGCGATCAACTCGCGGAGCACACGAGTGATCCCAAACTACGGGAGAAACTGTTATTGTCCCCTGACGACCTCTCACTATCGAAGGCTGTGGAGATGGCGTTCCAATTGGAGAACGCAGCACAATTAACGGCTCGGTTCGTGAACCCACCCACACCTTCACACTCTCCCGCGTTGGCACAGATTGTTGCTCCAACCCCTCCACGCCCAGACGCCACCTCCAGTTACGAATGCACCTCTAAATACGACGGTGCCGAGATAAATGTGGCCAGGCGTCAAGGGGCCGATGCACGCACACCTGGTGCCAACTGTGGGTCTGCCTCGCACCCCACACGTGCGCCCACTTGCAGAGCCACGGGACAACGAGGCCAACGCTGCGGGAAGATGAATCACTTCGCCAGAATGTGCCGCTCTGCTCCCACCTCCACCTACGACCGTACCGAGGTAAATGTCGTCAGACAGCAAGGGGCCAACACACGCAGGCCTTGTGCCAACTGTGGGTCTGCCTGGCACCCCACACGCGCGCCAACTTGCAAAGCCATTGGACAGAGATGGCAGCACTACGGAAAGAGGAACCACTTCGCCAGGATGTGCCGCTCTGCTCCCACGTCAACATACCCGTCACGCCGCTCACTAGACCAGCCGAGGCAGACCACCATCCACTGCGTGGGCTCGCGCGCGAAGCCATTTAAGTGGTGCACAGTGGAACTGGATGGAGTGAGCTTACCACTCCTGCTCGACACTGCAGCCTCCAGGTCACTGTTGAACGTGTCCACAGTTCGACGGCTATTTCGTAATCTCCTGATCGAGGCCAACGCTGAGGACTTGTTTGGCTATGGCCAAACTAAGATTGGTATGGTGGGCACTGCCACCTTCACAGTGCGCTCTGGCTCGAGGACTCTCCCCCCCCTTCACCTTCCAAATATCACGTCATGGCGCCAACCTCTTGGACTTGGACTTGTTTTGTGCACTCGGCTTTTCCATCTCTGACAATGCGGGTGCCACAATTCACCCTCAGGCCAACGGGGGTGGAGAAAGCTCCAACCAAGCAGACGGCAGCCTACTCTTCCTCAGCCAGCAGAAGGGCCAATGAGAAGCGCCGGGCGAAACAACGCACACTTACTGTGTCGGACTGGGTCCGCATTCGCCGGCTGAGCTGCTCTCACAAATTGGACATTCTGGACAGCACCAGTCCAGATCACCGCCCAACTCGGACCGACCACCTTCTGTCTGGCTGACGGGTCGCGTTGGCATGCCAGCCGCCTAAGGAGAGTGGCAGCACCGACCCCCTCGAATGACTTATCAGGCAAAGATTACTGACATCCTGTCACACATCAGAGAACACCGATGGCACGCCTTGAAGAGCGTGGTGAACCAGCCGTGCCCGTGGAGCCAGAGCCTCGGCCAGCTCGCGTTCGCCTTTGCCCTCGGAATTTGGACAATTAGCACCGATTTTCATTGTTCAGACCCTAGCTAGTGCTTAGCCTATCGCGTGGCAGAATAACCCACACGGCTAAGCAGGGAAATCGGCAGTCTACCCGGTTTCCCTTGTTACAGAGTGTTTCTGGTTCCTTCAGGGAGGGGGGGTAAATGTAGCATATGTCACACTGCTACAGAATGTTGCGACAGGTCGAAAAGCAGCGGTGACGTCACGACCGCAGGTAGACTAAGATGGTGGCACAATAAAGACGTTGACAAAGCAACTCTTCTCCTCTCATTCCTCCGGACTGTCATGATCTGGTTGGCGACCAACGGGGGGGCGCTGTCGGCCCCGCCTGCACCTGCACAGGTGCTGGTCGTCCCGATCAAATTGGCGACCAGCGGGTAGCGACGTCAGCCCTGCCGGCAGCCTCGCAGGTGCTGGTCGTTATAATCAATAACACTTAAAAGGACACCTGGCACGATCATCCGGTGCCGATTCATTGTTTGTTTGCTGCTTGGTTGCAGCATGCATCGTGTACGTGTTTGTTTAACCTTGGCGGGCTTTTACTTTTGGTCTTCTTTTGCTACTTTGTATTTTTTCCATTCAGATCATTTTGATGTTTTACATTTTGTTCCTGCTGACTTTATTTTAATACAATTTGTCAAACAACCTCCTGCTCCCTCCTGCCTGCTTTTTGGGATCCGAACCCGCCATCACCACCTCGCAAACCGTGACAGAATGAATCGGCCAACCATCGGATCCCGCAGGTACATCGGACCCGTCTCATTTCCACCCTGTGCCTGGCAATGCTACGTCCACGTTAGCGCAAGCCTCGTCGAGTTTGAATTGCGTCACTCGACGAGCCGCAACGTCCACGTAAACGTCCGGCCGAGACCTCCTTCCAGGTGGCCGTCCAGGGTGACCCTGGGTGACTGGCATTGCACGCCCACGTCCAGCCACGCTGTCGTCGTGCATGACGGATTGAGTCTCATCCACGACGAGCCGTGCAACGTCCGCGTCAATGTCAGTCCGAGACCCCACTCACCGCTGGATCCCGGAGCGGCTCTGGACCCGTCTCGTTCCCCCGGAGCCGGGCAGTTCACGCCCACGTCGGCGTCCGGCCGAGACCTGGTCCCATACGGCCGTACGGGGTGCCATTCTGCGCCTGGCAGTTCGACGTCCACGCAGAGCCATGCGCCGTCGCGTGAACGTGCGAGAGGCATCGCACTCACGCCCACGACGATCCGTGCCGCGTATTCGTCCACCCCAGGCCGAGTCCCGTTCCCATCAGGCCGCCGCCCGTCGTGTGCTGGAGAGGCCGCGGTTGCCCTCTCCACCGACCGTTCCCTGGCGAGTGGACCTTTTGGGAGACTGTTGGGACTTCTGGAAGCAGCCCCTTGAAGGGGGGGTACTGTCATGATCTGGTTGGCGACCAACGGGGGGCGCTGTCGGCCCCGCCTGCACCTGCACAGGTGCTGGTCGTCCCGATCAAATTGGCGACCAGCGGGTAGCGACGTCAGCCCTGCCGGCAGCCTCGCAGGTGCTGGTCGTTATAATCAATGACACTTAAAAAGACACCTGGCACGATCATCCGGTGCCGATTCATTGTTTGTTTGCTGCTTGGTTGCGGCATGCATCGTGTACGTGTTTGTTTAACCTTGGCGGACTTTTACACTTGGTTTTCTTTTGCTACTTTGTATTTTTTCCATTCAGATCATTTTGATGTTTTACATTTTGTTACTGCTGACTTTATTTTAATACAATTTGTCAAACAACCTCCTGCTCCCTCCTGCCTGCTTTTTGGGATCCGAACCCGCCATCACCACCTCGCAAAACCGTGACACGGACATAACAAACAAGACTTCCAGAATATTCAGCGCGAGTTTTAAAAGGCAAAATATAGCTATATGCGGTGGAATCTTTGAAAAATACGCTCAGTCGAAGTCATTTGAAGCGATTTTACCAATTATGGACACAACTTGTCCGGTGGCGTCGGTTGTCCTTTAAAGGACAGTGTTCTTTATATTTGGATATGTTTTATACTGATCTGTTTGCTATATGGATGCAGGTCCATCAGTGAATTTCCATTAACAAGGACCTGATTACATTTTAACCCTCATATTATGCTGAAAAAAATCACAATCATGTTGTGGGTCATTTTTACCCACAGTGTGGAGGCTTCACAGTCACAGCTTTAATTAAATTATGAGGTTTATATTGCCTTTTGGAATGTTTTTTAATTATTTTTTTCTAGTTCCAACAAAACCTCCCAGGGTGACTTTTGACATGATTGGGGCCAATGTTATTGTATTTTTTGTTTGTTTTTGTTTTGTTTTTTGAGTTCACAAAACACTGCATTTTAGCAAGGGTGTGTATTTGTCACAAGGGTGGGAGAAAATATGAATATTGCATTACAATACAGGATATTTTTGCCATTTGATTTTAGTGATCTCCGTTCATGATACAATTACACATGTTGATATTGAGCATTGAGAAAGGCGGATTACTCAGGGTCAAGGGTTTTCATTCCAAGGGGTCCCAGTAATTTCTCCTCAGCCATGTCAAGAGCCTCCCAAGCCCTTTCAACTGTAAAAAGCTCTGGAGCCTGTCATAAGATAAATAAAAGGTACATCAGCACGTCATTTAGTACTTATAAATGTATTATTGCAATGGAAACTGGCTAACTTACGACGACCATGGCAATGGTAAAGTTTGGTCTCAGTTGGTAGTCACACCATGGGCTTGATGCTCCATAACTGTCCTTATAGATACCTGTTTTGTGTACAAGGTCTGAATGCTTCTCATTGGAGTCAAATGGCTTACTGGACACCCAGAAACATGGCTCAAAGGACTGCTGGATCTGTTCATTCCATTTTACATATGAGATGAACACCTCTTCCCCTGCAACACAATGGAACAGAATCTGAAATTCAGTTTGGGAAACATTCAGTATTATAACACGAATGTCATGTGTCGATGCATTTCCATCGGGGATGTGATGGATCTTGGTTAGTACATCGATCTCACAGTCAAGAGGTTGTCATTTCAAAACTCGCATGTCTCAGGATCTCGTGTTGATAGTATGCGCACTCCATGCTTGTGTGGAATGAATAATATTTTAAAATTAAGATCATCATTTAGAAACATTTTTCAGATTTATTTGGGTTGGGTTTGTGAGATGTCATCAGTATTTTATTGTACGTCTGATGATCTGAAACATTTTTTTAGTCAAATGCAAAACACCAATAAAAATGACTTAAAGTGTCCAAAATATGCCACAAATCAGCTTGAAACCGGGGATTTTCAGAAAGTCCCGACCCCAGTTTGTGACGTCACACCAAGTCATCTTGCCTTGCTCAAGAAACAAAACAATGGACTCATGGAATTCAGATTTGGAGAAGATGCTTTCTTGTTACTCATCCAGTTATGAATATGATTCAAATAGTTCTGAAGAGGAAAGCATAAATGTTTGCAATCGATTAAAGGAGTCCTCCCATATCAATTTGAGCCGTCAGTGACAGCAATGTAGCGTCCCCGTAAATGCACAAGATGGAAATGGGCTGATTTGTCTGCTGGGAATTTGTGTCAGCGAATATCAAATAGTTATCTTGGTGCAACACACAACGATTCACCATCGCGTCATTTATGTGTTTTCCTTCTAATTTTGCCATCAACCCAGATCAACACGAAGTTTTAAGACCAAACAAAGTACCGCAAAATGCATTGTGTGTCGCTTTCTCGGTCAGGGGCGTTAGGGGATCGTCATTAACTCGAAAATAAGACTTCCTGAATATTCAGCGCGAGTCTTAAAACATAAAATATAGCTATATGCGGTGGAATCTTTGTAAAATACGCTCAGTAGAAGTCATTTGAAGTCATTTTACAAATTATGGACACAACTTGTCGGGTGGCGTCGGTTGTTCTTTAAAGTGTGATAAATACGAGAGAAAATAATCTGACATGAGGAAAGGGTATAGTTCGTCATAGACATATACTCACTCATATGCGAGATGCATACATTATGAGAACCCTTAACTTCATTACAATCTTAACTAAAGTCATTAGAAATAAATGATGATTTTTAACTTGAAATAACGTACTTTCTGGAGTTGGGTCAGTGTACGACTGCTGTTGAAAACAACGAAACAAAATACGGTAGCAAATATAGGTGTCAATCTGTAATGTGTGCGTGATACCATTTCTGTGAACTTTTGCTCCTTCATAAGGAAACAACCCTTTGAGGTGAAGCTCCACAATCCAGCGGATGGCTGACTTACTGAGACCAATTATCTCCACAGCTGCTCCATCTCTACATAGAGAAACCACATTGAATTTCTGATTTACATTTGCAATCATGAAGGATTTTTGAGGCAATTTTTAAAATTGAGGAAGAAAAACTGAGGTATTTCTGATGTGTGATCAGTATATCTCTGTTACCTGGGAGTAGCCGGTATGGCTTTGTTTCTTGCTCTCTCACTCTCTCCCATTTTATCCATCCAGGTACCACAATTAAAGCGGTTTCCTCCATGAACAAAGCCTGTTGCTGGATCAACGCCAATAACCACATTGAACCCTAGAAGGAAAAATAATGCATGGAGATAGAGGTGGGGTGAGGAGGGGTTGCCTCAAAATACTTTATTTTCCACACTATAAGGCGCACTGAATGGCGCACAAAATGGCTCCTGGCTGGAGACATGCCTACAATGAGGCGTGTTGGTGCTTTATTAAATTGTAAATTATTGTTGCAGCTCCGAATTCAGGCGAGACATGATGTTTATTTAAAGGACAACAGACACCATTTTTTGGGTGCCTAAGTGACATCAGAAAAACGCAAATAGCATCTAAAATACCCAAAACACACAGGCTGATATTTTTAGTGAAATGCAAAACACCAATAAAAACTGCCACTAATGAGCTCAAAACTGTAGAGATTCAGAAAGTCCTGCCCGCATGTTCGTGACGTTACATTGGGAACCCGAGCTAATCCGGCGATCCTTGCCCACCCACAAACTGCCTTGCTCCAGAATCAAAACAATGGCTTCAGAAAGTTCAGATTCGGAGAAGATGCTTTCTTGTTACTCATCCAGTTATGAATATGATTCAAATAGTTCTGAAGAGGAAAGCAGAAGTGATTTGCGATTGATTAAAGAAGTCCTTCCGTATCAATTCGAGCCGTATGCAAGTGACGAAAACGGTGAAGGACACTACATATGAAGCTCTGTGAATTAGCAATGTAGCATCAACTTCGGTGATATGTGGCACATAAGTAAGTAAGCTTTATTTATATCGCACTTTTCACATGTAAATTCTGCTCACCGGCTCACAATACCCAGAGTCGAGGTCAGCAACGCCCCATCCTCACTGTACACAGTGTTAGTGGTGCACTGCTTTCCCCTCCTGAGATACTGGACAGTGGACCGGAATTTCCTCGAAGCCATCCGAAAGTCGGCTTCCATGGCCACACCAAACTCTTCCCATGCCTGAGTCTTTGCCTCGGCGACCACCGAAGCTGCATTCTGCTTGGCTAATCGATACCTGTCAGCTGTTTCCGGGCTCCTGCAGGCCATAAAGGCCCGAGAAGACTCCTTTACTGCAGGTGTCCTCCAGGGAGTACAGGGGTTGCCACCACGACAGGCACCAACATTGGCCGCCTCAACAAGAGAGGTACGGAACATGGTCCATTCGGACTCAATGTCCCCCAAAATGACATCGGCAAAATTCCCATGTGTCTTTACCTAAGTGTTGAAAACATGGGCCCGCAAATCCGTTGATACAACCACAAAGCCAATCATCGAACTGCGGCCAAGGGTGTCCTGGAGCTAAGTGTACATATGGACACCCTTATGTTTGAACAAGGTTTGTTACATACAATCCGTGTTGAGCACAGAAGTCCAAAAACAAAACACCACTTGGGGGTTCTGATTAGGTGGGCCGTTCCTCCCAATCACGCCCCTCCAAGTCTCACTGTCATTGCCCACATGAGCATTGAAATTATCCAGCAGAACAAGGGAGTCCCGAGCAGGAGTACTCTCCAGAACACCCTCTAAGGAACCCAAAAAGGATGGGTACTCTGAACTGTGTGGAAGAGTGTCCAACCCCTCTCGAGAGGGCTGGTACCAGAACCCAGGCTGTGTGTGGGGGCAAGTCCGACTATATCTCGTCTGAACTTTTCTACCTTGGACACCAGCTTGGGCTCCTTCCCTGCAAGTGAGGTGACATTCCGTGTCCCAAGAGCTAGCTACTGCATCCGAGCATCGGATCACCAGGGTCCCCACCTTTTGCTGCCGCCCAGATCACATAGCATCCAACCCCTTTGGCCCCTCCAATGGGTGGTGAGCACTTGAGAAGGGGGACCCAAGTTGCCTCTTTGAGCTGAGTCTGGCCAGGCCCCATGAATGCAGGCCCAGCCGGCCACAGGGCCCCCACCAAGGAAATCTTAGTTCCATTTATTTTATTCATCAGAAGGAGCTGGGTGAGTCATGCTTTGTCTGGACCCACAGCTAGGACCTGTTTGCCATGGGTGACCATGCCAGGGGCATAAAGCCACCAACAACTTAGCTCCGAGGTTCATTGGGGCACACAAACCCCTCGACCACATTAAGGTGACGGCTAATTGAGTTTTTTTTATGTCAATTAAGCTCAAATTCCAGGACTCACAAAATATTGAGTTTTAGGTTAAACATTCAATGCAGCATAAGAAACCTTTAATCAGAAAAATAGTTAATTCCCAAGTTATGTGGGTCTGGTGTAATGAGATGCAAGTGGGGGCGCCTGTGCAAAAGGCAAATTGCTGCCCCCTCGTGCGTGGTAGGGAGAAACATTGACAGAGGTCTGACAAGCGGGGTTCCGATAGAGCATCAGCACCCCGCCACAAGAAAAACCGAAACCCCAAAAATTCGGGAATGATCTCCACGACACATTATCTATTCCTGAATAACTTCCGGAATGGCAGTGAATGAGTGAATGCTTTTCACAGTCTGAACGAATAAAAGTATGTTTTTGTTCGTCTTCTCCTTCCGTTTGACTCCACAGGCATTCATGACAGACTCCGAAAAGCATAAATTAATAATTACTTCAACAAAACCACAAAAATGTTAACTAATACATTAACAGAAAATCAAGCGAGGCAATCACAAAACAAATTTGACAACCCCACTTCCCATTTTGCTGGGTTTTTCTTGAGCATCAGAATCAGAATCAGAATCAGAATACCTTTATTCGTCCCGCAATGGGGAAATTTGCAGTCCACAGCAGCAATTGAAGAGGGATGGGGTTGGGGTGGGAGTGAAAGGATAGAAAACAAGATATTCTAAGCATAACAAAATAAAAATATCCCCAACAGAACGATCGGATGTCACTAAAATGTAGGAGACTGAACTGTCTAAAAGGTATTTGTTATTTATTCCTTTGTTGTGTATTTGCAAACAAGGAAAATAAATTCAGTAAAGGGGCTTTATAATTTATTTTGTGATTTTCCTCACTGGATAGAGCATGGATGCATTGTAGATTGCGTTTTATAATCCAGTGCGTCCAATATATGAAAAAAAAAAAAAAAATAGACCATTCGATGAAGGTGCGCTTCATAACCTTTTAATGTGGAAAGTACGGTTGTAATCTTTTTAATATTTTTTGTTGTTTTTATACTCTTCATGTTTTGGAAGGCTTATGGCCCTTACTGTATGTGTATGTCAGAAAGCACCTTTTACCGTTGCTTTAAAATGTCTACATCTTTTAGCAAACATAATTGAAGCATATATTCAATTGATGAAAAGGTTTCATCAGCCGTCATCTGTACTTCTTTGAAGGTGTCGGACGTTTGGTTTCGGCCCTATATATATATATACAGTAAAGTCTCGTTATATCGATATCGGATATATCGATAGTCCCGGTTATATCGATACTATTTCTATGCACGCACGGAGAAAATTACATGCAAACAGGGTCGGATATATCGATAGTCCCGGTTATATCGATATTTTTCGGACTCCCTAGAATATCGATATAACGAGACTTCACTGTATATATATTTATATATATATATATATATATATATATATATATATATATATATATATATATATATATATATATATATATATATATATATATATATATATATATATATATATATCCCTACTGTCCAGACATGGCAGTGCCGGACTCTGCTATGATTGGGCCCTGCTCTCAGGTTGGGGGGAGCAGAGGACTATTCCCTGCGGCTCCACTGATTACTTATATTGTAATATATAAAAGTATAATTGTAATATAGGGGTGAAACTACCAGAAAGACTTTATTTTGCTGACGAAGCTTCTTGGATAAGAAGCGAAACATCCAAAACTTTCAAAGAAGTACAGACGACGGCTGAAGAAACCTTTTTATCGATGGACCACTCCTGTACGACTGAGAGCTTACACAGATATATCTTCAATTATGTCAGCATTCGTTATTTTAATAAGATACCTTTGTTCTCTTTGCTGTTTGTATTTTCTTTTAGGGTATTGAAATGTCTTTACTGAATTTTTGTAAATGTTGGCAGTGTAATTTTAATAATACATAATTACACGAAATAGCAATTTTCATAAGACACTTCTGTAGTCTCTGCCTTGATTGTGAATGTTATTGACTGCTCTGTTTGCAAATGCTTTTTAATGTGATTGTGTGATGCACATTGAGTTGCCAAGTGTACAGAATGTGCTCAATCATTCGGACTGCCTTGTCTTTGAGACAATTTATAGACTGTGTGGACAATTATTAGACGATCATATCATATTTTCCAACTCCAACGTGTATAACCCATACAAAATACTCAGTTGCCAAATAATTGTGTTGTGTAGGGTTCTGTTTTGCATTCATTTTTCAATACATTTGTATTGTCACTATTTCTCTCTTTTCAGGTCTGGTGTAATGATGAGATGAGATTTTAAGAAAATATAGCCCGATTGATGAAGCGTGGGTAATAAATACTCTTCAAGCACATACCTTCGTCTCTCATGTTCATGTCAATCCTGGGTCCAGCATTTCTCTCTTTGAAGGAAATACCCTCAAGGTGTCGTTGAAGAATCTCTTGGATCACATCATAAAGAAGCTGCTCCTGTACAAAAACCACTGTGTATCTCAATACAATATAATACTATTCAATACATATTGATATATATAGTACCTTAACAACATCAAGACATAATTCAACATTTGTTGCTGTGAAATGTAAATTTCTCCACTGCGAGACTAATAAAGGCAAATCCAATTCAATCCAATTCCATACAACATGATATAATTTTAGGGTACCATATTTTCACAACCATTGAGTGCACCAAGAAATGTAAATTTTTCTCCAAAATTTGGGTGATGCGTCTTGTTGATGCATGAAATTCCAGAATCTGTGAATGCTATTGTGTGACTTCAATGAGTGTTCGACTTGACTGACTGATTTTGTGCCGACACAATGTGAGATAGAGAAAAGCATAGACAGCAACAAACGAAAAAGTAGTCAGCGTGGTCATGAATCGCACATCGCACATCCTCATTACGTGTGAATATAAGTGTATCTTTGCTTGGAGGCGCACAGAGAGTCTGTTTTTTCATTGATTCATTCATTCATCCATCCATTCATTTTACGGACCGCTTTATCCTCACGAGGGTCGCGTGGAGTACTGATTCTACCCCAGCTTTCTTCAGGCACTGGGCGGGGGACAACCCCCCCCCCCCCCCCACAGGCCTCATCCTGTCCCAAAGATTAAATAACCTTTCTGTCTCCTTTCTCGTTAATGCCTGGTTTTTCTTCCAAACAAGTGGTTATCCTTTAATTGCAACATTTGGACCAAACAGTTGCTAGCACTCACACACCTAGGGACAATTTAGAGTGTTCAATCATCATTGCTACTATATTTTTGTACCGATCTTACGTTTTACCATTCCTGTGTCCATTAATACAGTCACATATGCAGTGCTCAAACGTTTTGATCAACCAACCTACTGCAATTGACCTGTTACCGCACATGCACATCATATACATACACACCATGATGGGCACTCGCCTGACACGAAGGCATGCGATACACTTGCAAGACGTGCTAATTTAAAGTGCTTCCCTCAGTGATTGAAGCGATTGATTTGGGACGCGTTCACGATCTACCGATCTATCGTGATCAATGTAATGGGCATCCCTGAATTATGTGTTGGGAATGTGTTTAAAGAGTTTGATCTACTAACCTACTGCAATTGACCTGTTACCGCGCATGCGCATCACATATACATACACACTATGATGGGCACTCGCCTGACACGAAGGCATGCGATACACTTGCAAGACGTGCTAATTTAAAGTGCTTCCCTCAGTGATTGAAGCGATTGACTTGGGACGCGTTCACGATCTATCGGTCTATCGTGATCAATGTAATGGGCATCCCTGAATTATGTGTTGGGAATGTGTTGAAAGAGTTTGATGTTTCTCTTTATTTGTAGAATGGTAGTTGTCAGATCTCCCAGGCAAGTGACACGCAAATGTAATCCAGGGCTTGATCGTGGCGTGGAGTCGAGAAAGACGTGCTGTGAACTACGTCCGACACTGTGCGGGTCTCTGCGAGTCTGCGTGCGTGTGTTGAGACTGAATGAATCTTTCCTCTCTGTCCCGCGACGGCTGGTTTGCTACCCATTTTCATGCGTGGGAAATGCGTCAGGCTGAGACACACATCAAAGACATCAAAGGGCTTGAAAGACATCTTGAAAGGTGCACTTCAAAGGCGTACACATGTCAGCGCCGCGGTGCGCACCTGTGACACCACATGTTCAATACAGGAATCACACCCTAAACTCACAAAACGCCATACCTCTTCTCCTGGTGTGCAGGGGTCACTGTCATCAGTTGGGTACATGCGCAAGACAGGAGACTGGAGGATTTGATGTCCTTGGGGAACATGGCGGACATAATCCTGAAAAATGATTATATAGAATTGTATTATTATGGATAATTGTAAATGGAGGGAAAAAGACAAACCTTGGCTTCATACAGCAGAAAACCATTTAAATTAAATATTTTCCCATTTAGCTTCTGTTGACTTGCTGGCATTGTTTATACAGTGATAACTCGGCTTACGAACGCCCTGGCTAATGAAATTTTCGGCTTATGAACATGAAATTCACAAGAATGTAATCTTGGCATACAAACTATTTTTCTACATACACATGGAGCGCCACAATAAGTGATGTGTCGTTCGCGAGCGAGTCCCTTCTGCTAACAAGGAAATGGCAGCCGACTTGTTTTTGTCCTCTATTTCCCGCCACCAGTCTTTGGTTAAAGCGGCACGTGATTGGTCAAGAATGCAGCAGTGAGGGGGAGGGGGGGTACTGAAACACAGGGCTGCTAATAAAAATAGATAGGCAAACGACAGAGAGAGTGAGGAAATGGATAGAAAACACAGTGAGATTTGGACTCGTTGCAACTTTATTGATAGTGCAAAGGCAGAGTGTAGACTGCAAGGTTAAAATATTCCATCAATCAGCCTCCACAAATAACCCACACAAGCCATCTGTACACTTGATGCAAAAAGCTATCAAACCAGCTAAACATAAAACAATTGATGAACTAGGTAAAATTATTGCCGAAAAAGCACCGCAATTTCACTCGGATATTGTCAAGAGGCAACCTGGAAGTTTGATATCCATTGATGATTTCAAGGCTAGCCACTGTCACGGTTTGCAAGGTAGTGATGGCGGGTGCGGATCCCAAAAAGCAGGCAGGAGGGAGCAGGAGGTTGTGTTTGACAAATTGTATTAAAGTCAGCAAGAACAAAATCTAAAACATCAAAATCTTCTGAATGGAAAAAATATAAAGTATCAAAAGAAAACCAAGATTAAAAGTCCGCCAAGATTAAACAAACACATGCAACTCACACAATGCGTACAATTGCATACAACAGCATACAATGCGTTCAACAATTACCCGACACCGAATGGTCGTGCCGGGTGTCCTTTTGAGTGTCACTGATTGGCAACAACCAGCACCTGCGAGGCAGCAGGCAGGGCTGACAGCGCTACCCATTGGTCACCAATCCGAACGTGGCAGTCCGCCAAGGAACGGGACGACCAGCACCTGTGCAGGTGCAGGTGGGGCCGACATCGCCACCCGTTGGTCGCCAACCAGCTCATGACAGTAACCCCCCTTCAAAGGACTGCTTCCAGAAGTCCCAACAGTCTCCCAAACGTCCAACTCGCCAGGAAACGATGGTGGAGACGGCAACTCAGCCTGGGGTGGACGAAGACGCGGCACGGATCGTCGTGGGCGTGAATGCGATCCCTCTCGCATGTTCACGCGACGACGCATGGCGTGGACGTTGCAGTGCCAGGCACAGAGTGGCACCCCGGATGGCCGTATGGGAACGGGTCTCGACCGGATGTTGGCGTGGACGTTACGGCTCGTCGAGTGACGCAATTCAAACTCGACGTGGTGTGGGCTAACGTGGACGGCACTGGGAAAACGAGACCAGTCCATAGCAGCTCCGGGATCCAGCGGTGAGTGGGGTCTCGGACTTCCGTGGACGCGGACGTTGCACGGCTCGTCGTGGATGCAACTCAATTCACCATGCACAACGACAGCGTGGCTAGACGTGGGCGTGCACTGCCAGACTCCCAGGGTCACCCTGGACGGCCACCTGGAAAGAGGTCTCAGCCGGACGTTGACGTGGACGTTACGGCTCGTCGAGTGACGTAATTCAAACTCGACGAGGCGTAGGCTAACGTGGACGTTGCACTGCCAGGCACAGGGTGACAATGAGACCGGTCCGTTGTACCTGTGGGATCCGATGGTGCAGGTGGGGCCGACAGCGCCACCCGTTGGTCGTCAACCAGATCATGACAGTCATGGAGGGTTTGAGAACTGTAAGCGTCGTACAAGGATTCATAGTGTCATTCGTCATGGTGAGGCAGCCAGTTTTGACGATAAAGCTGCCAAAGCTTACGAGGAATCATTCCTCAAGATGTCTGTGTAAGCTCTCAGTCGTACAGGAGTGGTCAATCATTGAGAAGGTTTCTTCAGCCATCATCTGTACTTTTTTGAAGGTTTCGGATGTTTCGCCTCCCATCCAAGAGGTTTCGTCAGTGAACTAAAGTCTTACTGCTAATATCTGCCCGATATATATACCGTATTTTCACGACCATAAGGCGTATATAAACGTCTCAAATTTTTTTCAAAATGTGCGGTGTGCCCTGTAGTGCGGACGTATTAGAGACCACCATAAGGAGGACGTGTCGAGAACATGAGGGGATGTGTGGGCGCGGTTTGTGTATAAACGAACCGGTATGTGCTTTATGCAAAATATTGCTGTTTTAACAACCCTGAAAATGGCAAAGAGACATGGTTATGAAGCTCAGTTTAAACTGAAGGCTATCAGCTACGCCGAGGAACATTGGAATCGAGCCGCCGTGACATAATACGCGGACATAAGGCAAGGTGGCCGGAGTTGGAGGAAAGCTTCGAGCAATGGATCGGCGAGCTAAGAGCGAGCGGAAGGAGCGTTTTCACCATACCACTCAGAGCAGTAACGCTAGCGGAGGAAATGAAAATTGAACATTTCCAAGGAGGTCCGTCTTGGTGCTACCGTTTCATGAAACTGTGCCATTTTCCCATCCGGACCAGGACTACGGCAGCGCAGCAACGGACGGCGAATTATTCTGGAAAGCTGGCGAAAAGGCTTCATTCCCCGTTTTGCTTGGCTGCCATGCTAACGGAGAGAAACTCATGCCGATTGTGATTTTTTAAAAGAAAGACTTTGCCTAAAAAGACATTTCCAGCCGGCGTCATTATTAACGAAAAGGGCTGGATGTTACGCCACAGTTTGCCAATGGATTGTGGTTGCTTGGGCTAACGTGTCTGCTGGCACAGTGGTTCGAGCTTTTGGAAAAGTCGGTACCGGTAATGTGCTCTTTTTTTACCATGCCGACCCCTATTGAGTGAGGATTACAAAATGTTATTACTTTGTAATTAATTAATAAAGCACTACCAAACTCCGTTTTGCTCCTGATCTGTTTTTTTAAATACGCACACTTGTATGCCTGTGTGTTGTTGTGAGGCGGACGTACGTATGGCAGTAGAGGATATGTACCGGTATATAAACCTTACGCCCTATCAGCCGGTGCGCTCAATGTGTATGTTAAATACAGAAATGGCACACATAAATGAGACTGCGCCTTTTCACACGGTGCGCCCTTTGGTCGTGAAAATACGGTACCCCTAATGTCCAGACATGGCGGCGCCGAACACAGCTATGATAGGTCCCTACTCTCATGTTGGGGGGAGCAGAAGAAAAGATAGGCTGCCAAATGAAAAACAAAGTAATGTAGTTTATTCAATACATTGTAAGAATGAAAATTGTAAAGAACAGTACATTAGCGAGACTCAACAAATTCTCAAAAAAAAAAAACTTTATCAACATCGCAGGGATAAAACTAGTGGGCCTCAATTGGCAGTACATTTGCACCCAAAAGCTAGCAACCACTCATTAGACGACAACAAGGTTAAAATCTTAGCAAAAGAACATAGATGGTTTGAAAGGGGAGTAAAAGAAGCGATTCTCATAAAACAACTAAATCCTTCATTAAACCGGTCTGGTGGGGTGAGGTTCAATTTGGATTGTTCATACAATAGCCTCCTTCGGCAACACAGGTTAGGCAACATTAGTAATGCTGATGAGGTGATACCAGAGGGAGTGGGGCAAACAGGCCAGTCGTTAGTCAGGAATGTAGGAACAATCGGTGGGGCCGGGGAGTGTTCCTCTGCTCCACCCAACATGAGAGTAGGGACCGATCATAGCTGTGTCCGGCGCCGCCATGTCTGTACATTAGGGGTATATATATCGGGCAGATGCTACCAGTAAGACTTTAGTTCGCTGACGAAGCCTCTTGGATGGGAGGCGAAACGTCCGAAACCTTCAAAAAACTACAGATGACGGCTGAAGAAACCTTCTCATCGACATTCCTCAAGATGGTGGAAGAAGAAGAAGGCTACGTTTAATGCTGATGACACCACCCACTCCATTCTATTAAGCCATCAACGACCGTCACAAAGGAAAATAAAACAACTTTATTATACAGCACAGTTTATTTCTTTAATTACAATACCATAGCACATTTATTATACATAAAATAAGATATATTTCATGTAGTTTTAAGACTTAGAAAATTAGAAAGTAGAAAAGTATATTTTATGGGGACTTGGGAACTGATTATTCTCCTTACAATGGTTTCTTATGGGAAATTAATGTTTGGGATACACACTTTTCGCGTTACACACTCTGTCTGGGATCCAATTAAGTTCGTAAGCCAAGGTATCACTGTATTCCAACGTAATAACAGATGTAGAAGTGAGCTGTATGCTTCTTTTTCTTTTCATTGACTGTATGGACCTTTGAAACCATAATACTGTATTCTAAGTACAATGCATAGTACTGTACTGTAACCATAAAACTGTAAATTGCAAATAAATAAATCCCTGATGCACTTCTGTGGAATGCCTTTATATGAATATTCCAGTTTCCCCCTACCTGGAGGCACTGCAGCCACCACCACACAGCATCACGACAATTGTATCGGGCAAAGCGACCCTCTCCAAGCAGATTTGGGATTAAAC
Source organism: Hippocampus bargibanti (assembly GCF_051943395.1). Taxonomy (NCBI): domain Eukaryota; kingdom Metazoa; phylum Chordata; class Actinopteri; order Syngnathiformes; family Syngnathidae; genus Hippocampus; species Hippocampus bargibanti. The sequence goes on along the minus strand of NC_142744.1, from coordinate 22,542,289 downwards.
CATGACGTAACGTCCCTGCAAAGGCCAAGATGATGTTCCTAAGGACACAACACCGGGATTCAAGTATTGTTCAACAGAAAGTAATATAATGGCACAAAAGAAATCAAACATGTCTGTAGATTCAAATGCATACCGGGCTTCAGTGTGTCTCCCAGTGATCAGCATCAGTCCCCTGAGTGCAATAAAAGTGTCTCTGCCCCAGCAACGGAAAATTCCAGTTGAGAAATGGGGTAGACCTGATAGAATATATTGTAACTAGTATTAATCACAAGGAGTCAAAAGAATCATATTTTTAAACACTTTTTTTAGGTCGGTGACCTGCAGCCACTGTCACACAGCATTGCTCTTTCTGGCCAGTTATTGGGCTGATGCAATATGGAACGTTGTCAATTTTCTTTGAAAGAGGAGGAAGGGCAGGCAAGCGTCCAACTCCACACATCTGAAGTGAAGCCAACGCCAAGTGTCGTACAAAGCTTGAGCCTCTTTGAATGAAACTGAAAAATATATACATTGAAGCAGAAAATTTACTATGCCTTGAAGTTCTTTATGTGATTTAATTAATTCATTCAATGTCAATTTTCTACCACTGACTGAGTTAAAGACCATAAAATCATGAATTTTATTTTCCTTTTGGCTTTTCCATTCAGGAGTTGCCAAAGCGACACAGTCTCCCACATCTAACCCTGTTTTGTACATCCTGTTCTTAAAAATGAGCACCTGTATACTGTATCTCACCAATTAAGATCTTGTTGAACAACCTAGCCAGAAACACCACTGCCACCTCTCCAAAACACTTCCATACCTGCAATGGTAAATCATCAGGCCCAAGTTCCTTTCCTCCCTTCATCCTCTTCAGCGCCCTCCTCACTTCAGCCGTGCTAATCTTTATTACATCCTGGTACACAACAGTCACATCTTCTACTCTTGAAAATGCTCTTTCCATCTTCTCATCACACTACTGGTACTTGTTAATACATTACCATCTCCTTAAGCACCCGAAGCTGCTGCTAAAAGAAGCATTCGTTGAAGAAGACTCCTTGTTCAGAGACTTTAAAAATAAGGCAGAGATATTATCTTCAATCAAAGCTCTGCAGCTGTCAAGACGCCATAGCTGAGGATTTAACCCAGCAAATGTGGAAAGACATAGGAGATTGTGAATGTTCTCACTGCTGAAGTCCAGGGCTCATGGGCAGTTCTGTAACTTACTCACACAGGAAACGTACCCCAACATAAGGAAATGTGCTACCTCCTTGACTGCATTATTCGGCTCCACTTATTTATGTGAGTCAGCCTTTTCCTACATGAAGATCATTAAGTCCAAATACCGTTCCACCATGAATGATGAACATTTGGAAATGTGCTTGAGGCTGGCTGTCAGCAGCTAATGTACGGACTATGCATCCTTGGCTGATTCAATTCAGTGCAAGTCATCAAAGTAAACTCAGGTAATTACAAAAAATGTTAATAGTTATTTATTATGTTATGTATATGTAGTTATTATGTGTGTTGTGCAATATTGGCTTATTCAGTTATGCAAGGTACATCAACATACATTGTACATACAAAGAATCCTTAAAACATTTGAAAATAATTATGTTTTGCATTTTTGTCGTGGGTAGATCATTTTGACTTGGTTGTTTTTATAAGTAGCTCGTATGCTGAAAAAGTGTGAGCAACTCTGCTCTAACCTGTAAAGATTTCCTTCATTGCTGTCCAGTCTTGCACACAAGTCATCATAGGCCTCTTATTTACACCTCCCCATTCCACCATCAAGTCTCCTTATCTACTTTTCTTCCAGTTGATACACCAAGTACTTTCCGCCCTGTCTTTCTGATCACGTTTGCTGTACTTTTCCAGTCACTGATTTCCTTCAGATGGCACCATCTATACAAAATGTAGTCTTCCTGTGTATTCCTGCCTCTACTCTTCCTGGTTACCCTATGCTTCTGTCTCTTCTGAAAGGATTCACAATAGCCATGTCCATCCTCTTAGCAAAGTCAACCACCATCTGTCCTTCTGCATTCCTCATCTGGAGTCCAAACCTGCCAATCACTTCCTCATCATTTTTGTTTCATTCGCCAACATGCCCATTGAGGTCTCCACCAATTACACATTTCTCACTTCTAAGGATGTTCTGTCTGACTTAATCAAAATGTCTCCTTCTCCTCCAACTCACATCCTACTTAGTGGGCATACCCACTAATTACATTTAACACCACACCTTCAATTTATAGCTTCAGACTCATTCTATGTCATACTATTTTTATGTTTAAGACATTTCTCACAAACACCTCTTTCAAGATAACCATAAAATCATTAATCAGGACAGTATTCAGAGTTGCATGATAACAAAACAACTACCTTGACATGAGTTTGTAAATTGCATCCAGAGCTGTGGTGAAAGTTGATACAAGGATAGCATCAAAGTAAGATGGAATGAGGTAGCGTGGTATATGCCTCAGATAAGAAAACATAGCCTCGAGCCACTGTCCAACCTGCAGACACAAAATGATGAAAACAACAATAACAATAACAACAACAACATAAACAACAACAATAACAATAATACATTTAATTGATAAGCGCCTTTCAAAACTTTCAAGGTCAGTTTTCAGTCATGGGATGTTTTTTTCTGTGGGCGAGCAGCGGCAGCGATGCAACCCAGAAGTAACTCAGATAGATAGATAGATAGGTAGATAGGTAGATAGGTAGATAGATAGATAGATAGATAGTGTGATATCATGAGAGGCTAGCTCTCAGCGGGACAGGACAAGAAGTGCAATGGACGACAGGTTTGGATACAAACAAAAGGTTTTAATCAAGGGTTCCAGGGGGAATTCACAAGCAACAAAGGTTTGAATAGTGTCTCTTCCAATACTTATCAAAATAAAGTCTCTTCTGATGCTTAAATCCAAATAAAGTCTCTTCTGAGGTAAAACTGAAGACGGAGTTCTTTTCCAAGAGTCTCTAGGCCTCACCCCTCTTGATGTCCTCCTCATGTAGCCCAGTCACCTTAGCTAGGTTCAAATCCAGTGTCCAGTCGTGTGGTCCCAACTGGCAATGAGTTCCACGCAGCAATCAACTTCTTCACAGAGCACCGCAATCGAGCTTGACTTTCCCCAAGCTCCACACTCAGAGGCTCTCTGTCTTAAGAGCCTTGCTTGCCAATCAAGCCCTGATCAGCTGCAGGTGTGTGGTTTTAATTGCTGCCTTCCACCAGATGGGGCCAAGACTCTCTCTGGGTGGAGCCATCTTAGGGGGATGTATTTGCCCTCCAGGACACAGCCTCTCGTGACATCACGATGACGACGACGACGACAGATAGATAGATAGATAGATAGATAGATAGATAGATAGATAGATAGATAGATAGATAGATAGATAGATAGATAGATAGATAGATAGATAGATAGATAGATAGATAGATAGATAGATAGATAGATAGATAGATAGATAGATAGCGACGTAGACAGACAGACAGACAGACAGACAGACAGACAGACAGACAGACAGACAGATAGATAGATAGATAGATAGATAGATAGATAGATAGATAGATAGATAGATAGATAGATAGTCAATGGATAGCTAATAGATAGACAGCTAGCGAGGTAGCTAGATAGCCGTATAACTAATAGAAAGCCAGCAAGATAGCTAGCGAACCAGCCAGCCAGATAGCTAATATTTAGCAAATTGATAGCCAGCTAGGTAGCTAGCTAGATAGCCAGCTGGGGAGCCAGCTAGATAGCCAGCCAAGTAGTAATCATAAATCTCATAATAACCATAATAATACAAGTCCAGTGAGTGAGAGGTCGAGATAGATAGATAGATAGATAGATAGATAGATAGATAGATAGATAGATAGATAGATAGATAGATAGATAGATAGATAGATAGATAGATAGATAGATAGATAGATAGATAGATAGATAGATAGATAACCACTCGGTAGTCGAGTGGTTAGCACACCGGCTTCACAGTGCAGAGGTTGCCGGTTCGCGTCCCGGTCCGGTCTCCCTGTGTGGAGTTTGCATGTTCTCCCCGGACCAGCGTGGGTTTTCTCCGGGTCCTCCGGTTTCCTCCCACACGCCAAAAACATGGTGTGAGAGTGACTGGTGTATGTCTTTGTGTGCCCTGCGATTGGCTGGCAACCAATTCCGCGACCCTAATGAGGAATAAGCGGTACAGAAAATGAGATGAGATAATACAATAATACTTATCCTGTGACTGTAAAGTCTCCTTGAGTTTTGAAAGGCGCTTATAAATGAAATTTATTATTATTATTATTACTATTATTATTAATAACAGTAATAAAAAAATAACACAAATAAGAACCTATGTAGCCCAATTCTCACTCTAATAATAAGTTGTTCTTCATAGTTGCTTGTTTTCAAACATACAGTATATAAATACATTTTAAGGCTGTTGAAGTTTTACCTGTGACAGAGGTCCTTCCCTATGTTTAAGTCTATTGGCAATATATTCCGGTAGCCAGTCACCCTGTCTGAGGTTAGAACACACAGGATGGCCCAGGTCATTGTTGGCACGAATATCAGCCAAAACTGTCATCAGACCTGCATAGAGAAAACCACAAAACAGTCAAACGTTGGTTTTCGACCATAATCTGTTCCAGAAACCAGTTCCAAAACCAATTTGTTCGAAAACAGAAACAGCACTTAAATAAATTATATTTGTATGACAATAAATGTAAAAAAAATCCTTATACAGCTCGAAAACAACTTTCTTCAAAGCATTTTTTAACTACAGTATATTAGAGCATAAACTTCATACACATGTAATAATAGAGCAGGTCATTTGTAAAATACAATAAAAAAAACAACTAATATGTTTTATTCTCACCAATTTTATCATCAAGATTAACATTCGAAGATTAAAAATCTCTTTCTGTCACGTGGTGCCTTGGCACCTAACCAAGCTGTGTCTGGGTAGTGGGCGGGGGACATCCTGGACCAGTGGCTCGCCAATCACAGGGCACCCTTACTTTTCAAACCCTCCTTTGCTTGCATTGAAATCATTCTCTTCAGAAGCAATGTTAGGATATTTTTTTCCCAAATCGTATCTTGGTTCAGACTGTCTCCTGCCAGCTGTTTCTCATTGATGGAAAATAACCAAAAGTTTCTCCACTTTGTCTAATATTTGTGGCATTTGTTTGGTAAATACACAAAATCCATTCGCCACATCACTGACTTTCTATCGTCTTTCATTTTTAAGATGCTGTTGATGGTCGATTTCAGCATCGCAAACTTATTAACGGACAAAGACACATGCACAAATGCTAATGCACATCGAAGTGGGGACACCACCAGCGTCATTTTCGGCCTTCTCAACGTCCGCTCGCTAACGGGAATGGGGTGTCTTATCCTAAGTGACCGTAAGCTTCACTTTTTCTGGATTAATGAGACCTGACATACGGCGGGAGACTTCTCCCAGCTCAACGCCAAGACTCTCCCAGGCTTTATTTACATTTCTAAGCCCCGCCTCTCAGGACACGGAGGTGGTCTCGCGATATTTTACCACGAGAACTGGAAAGTCCTCCAAGTTGTACTCCCGTAAACCCTATCATTTGAATGCCTTGCATGTAAAATTTCCGGACCCTCTCCCACAATTGTAGCCACTGTATACCGTGCACCGAAGCCCCATTGTGACCAAATCCTGTTTACCCTATCTTTTCCCATTTATTTGAACCATTATTCCCTCCTCATTATCAACTGGAATTGTTCCTATCCCACTCAAAACCGCAGCTGTTACTCCAATCCTGCAAAAACCTGGCTCAGATCCCAACGATTTCAATAACTTACATCCAATTTCCCATCTTCCATTCATTGCCAAAATCCTTGAAAAAGCTTCACTCTCACCTCACTCACAATAACCTTTACGAACAATTCCAGTCTGGTTTCCGACCCCGCCACCGCACTGAATCGGCTCTCATAAAAATCACGAATGATCTTTTCATGGCAGCGATGCCGGTTCACTCTCCATCCTTTCTCGACCTGACCGCGGCTTTTGACACCATTTCCCACCCCAACCTGCTCGACAGGCTTTCCACCCTAGGCATCACGCACACCCTACTTCGCTGGTTTCACACCTATCTCTCTGATCGCTCACAGTTTATCCAAATTAACTCCTTCACCTCACGGTCCTCTCCCGTGTCGTCTGGTGTGCCCCACGGGTCTGTCCTGGGTCCACTTCTCTTTATTACCAACCTTCTTCTTCTTGGCCATATTTTCCGCAATTTTGGCATTCATTTTCACTGCTTCGTGGATGCCCTTTCACTTTGCCTCTTAGAAATTAAATCCTGGCTTTCCCATAACTTTCTCAAGTTTAACAGCGAAAAAACTCAACTTCTCTCTGTCGGTACCAAATCCACCAGATACAAAGCAAACAGTTTCTCTTTCACCATTGCCAGTTCAACCGTGTCCCCCTCCCTTCAGGTCAAGAGCCTGGGTGTCATCCTTGATAGCTCATTATCTTTTCACTCCCATATAAATAACATAACTCGGTCTGCATATTTCCACCTCCGTAATATCAGTCGTCTCCGTCCCTCTGTCACCCCTCACTCCACTGCTATCCTTATCCACAGTCTCGCCACTTCCCGCATCGATTATTGTCACGCACTTCTCTTCGGTGTCAATCAGAAATGTCTTCATAAACTCCAACTAGTCCAAAATTCTTCAGCCTGGATCATCACTAAAACCCCCTCCTTTCATCCCCACTGATTGTTCCTACATTCCTGACTAACGACTGGCCTATTACCCCCACTCCCCTCGGGCCACAGGGAGGGGTTCCCCTGCCCCCCCAACCTGAGAGTAGTGACCTATCATAGCTGTGTCCGGCGCCACCATGTCTGGACATTAGGGATATATAAATGGGGCCGATACGACCAGTCAGACTTTAGTTCGCTGACGAAGCCTCTTGGATAGGAGGCGAAACGTCCGAAACCTTCACTTTTGTACAGATGACGGCTGAAGAAACCTTCTCATCGATGGACCACTCCTGTACGACTGAGAGCTTACACAGACGTATCGGATCAAATTCAAAATACTTCTGTTTACATTCAAAGCCATCCATAACCGTGCCCCACCCTATCTGTCTGACCTGCTTCAAATCTCCGTTCCTTCTCGATCCCTCAGATCCTCGATGGGATAAAGAGCTTTCAGCCGCTCTGCTCCCAAACTCTGGAATTCACTTCCACCCAACATCCGTAATATTGACACCCTCCCTACTTTCAAATCCCACCTCAAAACCCATCTTTTTAAAATTGCATTCATGGTCTAGTTCAATCAGCTATTTTATTATTTATAATTTTAACTATGGTTTTATTGTTTTATGCTTTGTTTTTATTGTAAAGTGTCCTTGCGAACTCGCTGAAGAAGCATCTTGGATAAGAAGCGAAACGTCAGGCACCTTCAAAGAAGTACAGATGACGGCGGAAGAAACCTTTTCATCAAAGTGCAGAATATGTTTGGCATTGTGTTGCCGAAACACTGCAGGGGCAACCATGAAATAGGCCATTGCTTGGATAGTCTGTGTTTAACCAAAACCAATACATTCCGTACCTTTCAACATGAATGGTTCTTTCACAAATGCCTAAGCTACCCACGATATTGGCACAAACACAACCCCATACCATCACAAACACTGGCTTTTGAATTTTATGTCCATAACAGTCTGGATAGTTGGTTTCCTTATTGGATTTGAGGCCATAATGCCCACAATTAAAAAAAATAACATACATTTGAATGTGGAGATGTTAGACTACAGAACGTCTGTGTAAGCTCTCAGTCGTACATGAATGGTCCATCGATGAAAAGTGAAAAGGTTTCTTCAGTCTTTGAAGGTGTCGGCCGTTTCGCTCCTCATCCAAAGGTCTTTTTCTGAGAACTAAAAATTGTCCTGGTAGCGCTGGCCCTATATATATATCCATAATGGAGAGAGGTGGCCATGCCAGACCTCTGCTCTGATTACCTTTATTGTTCTATCCCAGGCTCTGGTTTCATCTCGTTAGCATGACTATGCCTATATGGTATAGGCCTAAAAAGTCTGTTGTAAGCACAGTCTAACTTAAACCTTAGACAACCATGGCGATTTAGTGAAGGGTTTTGCTGTTTTACAAAAATTGCTTATTTTACTCCTCTTGCTTTAAAGCAGGGGTGTCAAACTCATTTCGCATCGCGGGCCACATACGGCCTAGGGCAGGCTTGGGCAAACTACGGCCCGCGGGCCACATACGGCCCGTTAGGCTTTTTAATCCGGCCCGTCGAATTTGCCCAAATTATAGTAAAAACAGTGTCTGAAACTCATGACAAAAAGTTAGCGGACAACAGGGCAGATAATTGAAAAGTTGTCTGCTGCATTTTTCACAACTTGAAGCACAATGAGACAACTAATACATTAAAAAACATTGTCACATAGTATAAAGTTTTTTTTAAATCAAGAATGTACCTACTACAAATGCTACCTTGCTTAATTTACGGTAAATGTGCATGACTGTAGATTTTGCTGCAGTAGTCGATTGTCATTGTGGTGCACAATGCAACGTTTGCATTGCTTCCTACGAGCCACTAAGCCCCTTTCATAAGTCTCACGTACACTTTACAGTCACGGTTTAATGTAAATTTACGTTTTGTCGCGTCACATATGTTGTTAGCTTCTTTTGAATCTTTCTTCTGCGCTGAGGTTCTGTGCATCTATTTTGGAGAACGACTTTATAACGCTTGAGAAAGTCCGGAAGAAAGAAGCAGGCTTCTGATTGGCCGCCGTGCCGTGTACGCAAATTTCCACTGCAGGTAGCCTATGTCTGTGTGCTCGGCGACGGTACACGTGTATTGTTTGCGCGTGAAGGCGAGGGCGTCAGTGGAGAGTTTGTTGAGCGCGCGGTCAGGACAAACCAGCCATGATTTGGCGGAATTTAACACAAGTAGGTATTATTGAGCTTGAATATTTCGTTGCGTAATAATATGTTGTGAATGTTGAAAGTGATTCCATTTTTCAATAAATGTTGATTTCTTTAACTTTGCCCCTTTAATGAAAACGTATTAAAAACAGACGCAATCTTGATAAATCACAGTGCATATGTTATTTTTAATCTATTTCCATTTATACTTGGAGGAGGCTCCAAGTATCTGCGAAATAGTATGTAAACGCCATATTCCTTGAGACAAATTTATTAACTGATCAGGGATATTTTTCACATTTGAAAGACAGTTAATAAATTGGGTTCTTACTGTGCTATGAGGTTTGTACACACTACATTTAAAGGACAACCGGCACCATTTTTTTTTTTGTTTCCCACTGACATCAGAAAAACGTTTTATAGCATCTAAAATACCCAAATCAGGTAGGCTGATATTTTTAGTTAAATGAAAAACACCAATAAAAATGACTTCAAAATGAATCTGGAAATGGCCAATTTCAGAAGGTCCCACCCCTTTGTTCGTGACGTCACGCCATGACGTCTTGCCTTGCTGGAGAATCAAAACAATGGCTTCAGATTCGGAGAAGATGTTTTCTTGTTACTCATCCAGTTATGAATATGATTCAAATAGTTCTGAAGAGGAAAGCATAAATGTTTGCAACTGATTCAAGGAGTCCTCCCATATTAATTCGAGTCATCAATGACAGCAATGTAGCACCCAGAAAATGCATAAAATTGCGCCCAAGCTCCGTTGGAAATGGGCTGATTTGTCAGCTGGGAATTTGTGTCAGCGAATATCAAATAGTTGTCTTGGTGCAACACACAACGATTCACCATGGCGTTATTTATGTGTTTTCCTTCTAATTTCTCCATCAACACGGATCAACACGAAGTTTTCAGACCAAACAAAGTACCCAAAATGCATTGTGTGTCGCTTTCTCGGTCAGGGGCGGTCCAAACGTGACGTCACATGGGGATGGTCATCAACTCAAAAACAAGACTTCCTGAATATTCAGCGCAAGTATTAAAACGTAAACTATAGCTATATGCTGTGGAATCTTTGTAAAATACGCTCAGTCAAAGTCATTTGAAGTGATTTTATAAATTATGGACATAACTTGTCAGGAGGTGTCGGTTGTCCTTTAATGCTTTAGGTTTAGTATTTCCTGCCCAAACACTCCCTCCAAATGCTCCGGCCCCTCTGTCAAATTTTAGAACCCAATGCGGCCCGCGAGTTAAAAAGTTTGCCAACAAACAATGTTACAAAACATTTCATGAAACACCTCATATTTCCTTAGACAAATGTGCAATTTACTTTTATCATTAACAAAAATGCATTGCAACTGATCCCACTGATTGTACAAAGGCACAAAACTTTAATCGGTACTGAAAAATATAGTACTGAACTTGAAGATTAAATGACACTTTTAAAGAAAGGGAATTTTTAAACCACTTACACATACGCATATAAAATTTAATTGTAATCCCTGCGTACACCTTACAAACTACAAAAGGAGAGTGATTTTAAATGTGTAATGAAGAAAGTGTTCACCTGTCCTGTAAATCTGTAAACTTCATACATGAAGCATACATACCATACTGAAAATGTATGGAGTTGTATGAACAGTAGAATTCCATCACATACGTTTTGTTTTGAAGCTGCTGACTAACATTAAAGTGTGGTATGGCAGGCTGTGGGTAATGTTGCTTTTGCTGAGAAGTTTGTGAAACTGACGATGGTTCAGACCTCTGGACCGGATGAAATTTACAGTGCGAACAATCACCTCCATTTTCAGCGACTTGCAACACAATGCCTCCTGGTGCAAAATACAGTGAAATGTCCATAAACGATCTCCTCCATTAAGGGCTTGTACTCTGTCTTTGAACTTTGTCGCGACACCTGCTTTCTTTCCGACCATGGATGACGAGCCGTCTGTAGCCAGGCTGACAGCGCGGGACCAGTCCATTCCAACTCTTTCCAATACAGCAACGACAGAGCCGAAAATGTCCTCGGCTGTTGTGGTGTCCATCATTGGCACCAACTCAAGAAACTCTTCAGTAACAGTCAATGTCTCATCAACTCCTCGAATAAATATGGCCAGTCGGGCCACGTCTGTGATGTCAGTGCTCTCGTCAATTGCCACGGAAAATGCAATAAAACTATCTTGTACATTTTGTGAAGCTGAGCCTGAAACTGCAACTCACCTCTTCTGGGCTTGTCCCGAAACTACTCGCTTCTGGAAACACTTTGTCAAATACGTTCAATGTAAAATCACTTCGCCGTTCATATTTCATTACAAAGACATGCTGTTTGGATATTACAACAAGACCAACGATAAATATTTTATTATTAATTTATTAGTTTTTCTTGCCAAACATCATATTCATAAATCTAAATTTTGTGGGAGGAAACCCCTATTTGTAATATTTCAAAATGAAATGAAACTATATCAGAAAACAATTCAACCATCTGCCGACCCAAATGCTATCAAAACACATGATTTGTTGATGAAATATGGCATAGGATGATGTGCTTGCCGAATTCATCTGGTGTCCCCCCCCCCCTCTCTTTTTTGTCAATTTCACTGTTGTGCAGACTCGATGAAATGTTAAAACCCCTGGCACCCCCCTGCCCCCGCTCTCTCTCTCTTCTATTTTTTTCTTATCTCCTCTTTTTTCTTCTTGTATAATGATTATCTGTCAGGAACTCCTATTTCCTGTGCGATCAGGTACTGTCTCATACACGATTATGTCACCTAATGTATGTTGCCAACTACAGTAAAGTCTCGTTATATCGATATCGGATATATCGATAGTCCCGGTTATATCGATACTATTTCTATGCACGCACGGAGAAAATTACATGCAAACAGGGTCGGATATATCGGTAGTCCCGGTTATATCGATATTTTTTCGGACTCCCTTGATTATCGATATAACGAGACTTTACTGTATTTGGAAAATATCAAGTATGCAGAAAGATTTGCTGAGACACACCTCAGATGTACTTTTAGAAGCTCCACGAGCTATTCAAAACCAATGGTTTTGTCTACTTTTGTTGTGTTTTGTTTGCAGTGTTGTTTGTTTGTTTCTGTTGCTTTGTATGTTTGCATGCCATTTGAATAAATAAAAAAAAATAAAAAAAAAATGCAATAAATCCTCTCTGCTATAGTATTCGTCGTCAGGCTAATATTGGCAAAAGCTTGTCGCTTCTCGGAACATACAAGTTCAGCCGCCTTCATCATGCATCATTTAACAAAGTCACAGTCGAAATACGGCTTCGATGCTAATGCTATTTCGCTAGCAATTAGGTAGCTGGCTTTTACCGCTGCTTCATTGACTTCTCGGCTCCGGATGAAAGTTGACTGCTGTTTCCTCAGACCCGCCAGCAATTCGTTAATCTTTTCTCAGTTGTCCTTGCAACCCGTCATACTTTTCGCTGTGATGAGTCTCGTAGTGGCGTCGAATATTATATTCCTTCAATACCGACACTTGTTGCAAACACACCAAGCACAAAGGTTTTCCGTGCATCTCTGTAAATAAATAGGACATGGTCCATTTTTCTTTCAAAATTCTACACTCCTTATCTACTTTTCTCCGTTTGGATAACGACATTTTGGCTAATGAGGGTGTAGCGGAGAGGTAGAGACCAAGGTATTAACAACGTTGTAACAAGCAGCAGATGGCGCATTGACACCGTCTGCTCTTTTTAGTCTGTCTCAGTGATGCGGCGTGTCTTCTACTGTGATGGAAAGAGTGCGCCCCTTAGTGGATAATCCATGAATTGCAGTGAATTAAAAATATTAATTCCATGTCTTTTAAGCGTTTTTCCACTTTCAAATTATCCTGCGGGCCTGATCGAACCCCCTTGGTGGCCGGTTCCGGCCCGTGGGCCGTATGTTTGACACCGGTGCTTTAAAGCAAAGCAAAAAGAAAAAAAAAGCCTCATGGAGTGGTCAGCTGATCCCTCAACCTTCGAGCAGGGACCTATCAGAGCAGAGGTCCGGCACAGGGACCTATCAGAGCAGAGGTCTGGCACGGCCACCACTGTCCACTAGGAATATAGGGCTAGTGGGAACTAGCACAACTTTAGTTCGCTGATAAAGCACTTCCGATGAGGAGCGAAATGTCAGACACCTTAAAAGAAGTACAGATGACGGCAGAAGAAACATTTTCCTCGATTGGTACAACAGTGTTTATCATTTGTGATCGGCTGGTTCGATATTCACGGAGAAAATTCAACCAGTTGCTTTTTTGTGGGGTAACAAAACATCTTTTCAGAATCTGTTGGCAATTCATTGGACTCCAATATCACTTACCTTGGAGGCCTGCATATTTAAAAGTTCCCCATCCTGGAATATTGTAACAACCTCCTCCGTCCTCTTGTTCTTCGGAATCGCAGCGAAAGAGCAGCACGTTCATGTCTGCAAGGTTTAACTTTGACATCAGCCTAGATGAGAGGTTGATTTAAGATGATCAGTATTCTACAACATAGTGAAACTACAGTAAAGTCTCGTTATATCGATATCGGATATATCGATAGTCCCGGTTATATCGATACTATTTCTATGCACACACGGAGAAAATTACATGCAAACAGGGTCGGATATATCGATATTCCCGGTTATATCGATATTTTTTCGGACTCCCTTGAATATCGATATAACGAGACTTTACTGTCTATACATGTAAAAACCACAGACAATTTGCTGCTTTAGTTTTCCCTCAACCATTTCCTTTGTGTTGTGAATATAATTAACCTATTGACCGGTTGCAGCAACGTCACTTGATGACATCAAAGTTAACGTCAAAGTCAGCTTTATTAACAAATATGGTAATATGCATGACATACAGCACAAATGAAATGACTGTTCTCTTAGACCCAGCGTGCAAGGCACTTTTGTGGCTAAAAAAGACAGACAATTGACAACAGACAATACATGTAGATTGTGAATGTAAAGTGAGGTAGTGTGGTGTTTAAAGTGACGTTGTGTCGTAATGCAAAAACAACGGTTGCGGTGAGTTTGTGACATCACACGGAAGTGCGCCTTTCAACCCTTTGATGTCTTTGATGTCTTTCAAATGTGTCTCAGCCTGATGCATTCCCATGCATAGAAATGCATATATAAGTAGCGCAGGACAGAGAGATCGGGGAATCAGGAGGCAGAACCACTCAAACTCTTCATTGGCGAGAGGGCCAGGAGGATTTTTTTCTCCTCCTCAGCCCAATCAACTCTCCGAATGGAAAGGACTCCCAGCCGCCCATGAACACGGCAACTTCACAGCAAGACCCCTCAAGCCGAACTCACGATTGGGTCGCCACCACCTGTGGGCACCCCGACCCCCACTGTGAAACCTGCCACACCCCCAATGGCCATCATCATCCAACTAGCCTGGCGACTCTGCAACTAGCTGCATCGTTTATGTCCATGATCGGACATCGTATATGTCCACATTCTGACATTGGGAAGATGCTTCATAGTCGACTTGGCCGCTGACGTCAGCGTTCTTCCTCAGTCTCCTGCAGAGCGCCATGGCAGCGCGATCAACGTCACCGTCGCAGATGACCGGCCTGTCTGTGCATGGCAGCACGACCAACCCCACGCTCCTTCATCCTCACGCTCCCTCATCGATTCCTCGACTCGAACGACCCCAGCCGAACGACTCTGCGGTGTGAAGACCTTCCGGATTTGACTCGACGGCCGCGAGGAAAGTTTCCATCGATCGACTCAAACCGGCAGTCATAGAGCACTCATTACCATGCTCCCGTATAATGACTTCAGCCACCACCGAAACTTCATCGGCCACCTCCCCACCGACGCCCGCCATGCCCGGTGATCGACTGTCATCGTGCATGACCTCTCCGTGTGGCCAAACAAGTTTTGTTTTTCTTTATTTTTCCTTCATCGCTTTCACCGACTTCGGATCCAGGAGGGGAGCCCCGTGGCGTCACACGGAAATGCGCCTTTCAACCCTTTAATGTCTTTGATGTCTTTCAAGTGCGTCTCAGCCTGATGCATACCCACGCATAGAAATGCATATATTTTTTAAAACACAACCAACATCTGCCCTCCCAACCGTTGCCACACCCTCAGCCGCCACTCTGCCTCCTGGTTCCTGCCTGTCTGTCACAACTGCGCAGGTGAGGAACCAACTGAGGAGGATGAAGGTGAGGAAGGCAGCAGGTCCGGATGACATCAGTTCCCGACTCCTCAAGACCTGCTCCGACCAGCTGTGTGACATTGTCCAGCACTTGTTCAACCTGAGCCTGAAGCTGGGCAGAGTTCCACAGCTGTGGAAAACGTCATGCCTGGTCCCAGTGCCCAAGATTGCCAACCCCAAAGAGCTCAACAGCTACAGACCGGTGGCGCTGACGTCTCACCTGATGAAGACGCTGGAGAGACTCGTCCTCGCCCACCTGCGACCGCTGGCAAGCTCATCGCTGGACCCGCTGCAGTTTGCCTACCAGCCCAGCATCGGTGTGGAGGATGCCATCATCTACCTCCTCCATACGGCGTTGCTGCACCTGGAGAATGCTGGGAGCACGGTGAGGATCACATTCTTCGATTTCTCCAGTGCCTTCAACACCATCCAGCCCAGTCTACTGGGGGACAAGCTGCAGCATGCCGGAGTCGACCATCACCTCACATCCTGGATTACAGACTACCTCACAAACAGGCCACAGTACGTGAGGGTAAAGAACTGTGAGTCGGACAGGCTTCTCTGCAGCACCGGAGCGCCGCAGGGAACAGTCCTGGCTCCATTCCTCTTCACCCTCTACACCTCGGACTTCAACTACAACACCCCAACCTGCCACCTTCAGAAGTTCTCTGACGACTCAGCTATTGTCGGCCTCATTACAGAGGGAGACGATAGGGAGTACAGGGGACTGACAAAGGACTTTGTGGACTGGTGCCAGCAGAATCACCTCCAGATCAACACTGGCAAAACCAAGGAGCTGGTGGTGGATTTCTGCAGGAAACAATCGTCACCTGCACCATTGAACATCCAGGGTTCGGACATTGAGAGGGTGACCTCCTACAAGTACCTGGGTGCTACTCTCAACAATAAACTGGACTGGACAACAAACACGGATGCCCTAATCAAAAAGGGACAGAGTCGCCTCTTCCTCCTCAGGAAACTGAGGTCTTTTGGAGTTCAGGGGTCACTCCTAAAGACTTTCTATGACTCTGTGGTGGCATCAGCCATCCACTATGGCATTGTCTGCTGGTCAGGCAGCATCACCACCCGGGACAGAAAAAGACTGGAGCGCTTTGTCAAGCGGGCCAGTTCTGTCGTGGGCTGCTCGCTGGACTCTCTTGAGGAGGTGGGCAACAGACGGACGCTAGCTAAACTAAAAGCTATGACGGACAGCCCCTCCCACCCCCTCCTGCCCATCCTGACAGCTCTGGGTAGCTCCTTTAGCCAGAGACTATTACACCCGCGCTGCAAGAAGGAGAGGTACCGCCGCTCGTTCCTACCGACTGCTGTCAGGCTTCACAATTCCCAATGATCACATGTGAAAAAAAAAAAAAAAAAAAAAAAACTGGACACTTGTAAATATGGGTTGTTGCAATATATCTAAATGCATCTCTTGATTCTGCACTATGTACAGTCTTGTTTATAGAACGGTTTTTGCACATCTACATTTGCACAGTATACAGTTGACATTTTTATTTTGTTATGCTTAGAATATCTTGTTTTCTATCCTTTCACTCCCACCCCAACCCCATCCCTCTTCAATTGCTGCTGTGGACTGCAAATTTCCCCATTGCGGGACGAATAAAGGTATTCTGATTCTGATTCTGATTCTGATATAAGTAGCGTGGGACAGAGAGATCGGGGGAATCACGAGGCAGAACCACTCGGACTCGTTAAAGTCGTGCAGAAAAAAGGAAAAATAGAGTTCAGGATGATAGTACAGCGTGTACTCAGAATTCGGTGAGTGTAGCAGTAGGAAAGGGAAGGGCTGGGAGGGAGTTGAGTCTTCTGACGGCCTGGTGGCAGAAACTGTCCTTGAGCTTGCTGGTCTTGGCTCGGAGACTCGACAGTCTCCTGCCCGATGGCAGCAGGCTCAAAAGACTGTGGGAGTGGTGGGTGGGATCGCCAGCGATCTTGATGACTCTGCGGGTGTTGTAAATGTCCTGGAAGGGGGGGGGAGACACCGATGATCTTCTCAGCTCTTCTCACGATGCGCTGCAGAGTCAAATATTGGAATACTTTGAGGGCTGCCAGTCCTTTGGATACATTCCTGCTATCCATCGCCACCTTTCATCTCCATCACCAAGTACGTGATGAAAAGCCAAGTTTCATTCACACGCTTGTCTTGTACTACGTCCAACGGCACAGAAAGTTATGACCATTTCTGAAGATAATTGTTTATAAAGATACATAAATACACGTTTTATGGCAGTTTAAATGGGTTCAAGAAACGCAAATAGCTATTTTGCGGTCTGTCGTGGCAGAAGTGACATTCCTGCAAAGGCTGAAATGTAAAAACATATCTATGTCAACTCACTGTGCCAAAGGTATTTTCAGGACTTCTGATGAGTTCTCATCTGCTATACTGCCTTTTCTGTATTTTACGTTGAATTGGGCCAGAAAATATCGGAGTGCCCCAACCAACTTCTGGGCTTTGGGGTCCAAACTTACCCTAAAAGGAAGAGAAAGGGATTAGCAATTTGTGATATATATCTGGGTTTAAAAAAAAAAACCATGGATACAAGGTAAAAATTAAGCTAATGTACAGTACATTTTGCATTGCCAACATTGCATATTACAATATTTACAAATATTGTACAAATGTCTTTTCAAATGAAATCTTCAAATTATGAAATGCCTCAAGAGGAAAATATTGCCTCTTGTTACAAATGAGATTTCAAAATACGAAAGGTATACAGTATGGGCTTCAACTCGCAGCCCAAACTCTGAGTTTCCTGAATTAGGCAAGGGAGCATTTGGGATAGGCAAAATGGGGCAGGCAACTTTATGGCCGGGCCGGCAACTTTTCAGAGTTGTCTGCCCGGGTGTCCACTAACTTTTTGTCATGAGTTTCAGACACTGTTATTACCTAGGTGTTGGTTGTCCTTCAAATGCTTTAGTATATCTGTCCCAAACACTCCCTCCACATGCACCTCTGTCAAATTTAGAACCCATTGTGGCCCGCGAGTTAAAAAATTTGCCCACCCCTGCTATAGATTATTCCATCGACTTCTCTCAGAAACCAATCCGCCCCACCATTTTTTGGGGAAACTGTTTGAAAGTGATAAGTATGCATCTCAAAATAACGAGATTTACTGAGATGATAAACACTATTCTCTGTCAAAAATACATATTTTAAAATTCCACCTGGCAACAGTGTAGCGTTCTCTCTTTCTCACTGGGCCAGGTGCCTTTCATGGGTTTTTAGGCTGCTCTCATAGCTCGCAGTGGATGTGAGGAAAATACAAAAATACAATTCAACAAATGATCCAAAATAAAATTAATGAAAATAAAAGATCCTGTTACTACTGTCACACTTGCCTGATGCCCTGGTTCTCTGTGCCAAGAATGCCACGAGAGCAAAAGATTCCGGCAGTCGAGGGCAGTCGCCTGTATTTTTTTTTGCTAATTTCTGATTCCACAATAATTCACCTCACAGCACACATGGATCTCTACTCGTGATGTAGCATATGTCTCAAGCTGTGCTAATTTGATGTAGCTCAACACAAATAATTTTCATTCCATTAATGAGTCCGTATTGGTTATGATAGCTTATGATACAATGAATGGACTTAAAGGACAACCAACGTCACTTTTTTTGTTTCCTAACTGACACCAGAAAAATGTTTTATAGCATCTAAAATACCCAAGACGCATGATATTTTTATTGAAATGCAAAACACCAATAAAAATGACTTAAATTGTCCAAAATCTGCAAAAAATTGAGCTGCGAATTGGGCATTTTCAGAAAATCCCGCCCCCAGTAAGTGACGTCACACCAAGACGTCTTGCATTGCTGGAGAATCAAAACAATGGCTTCAGATTCGGAGAATATGCTTTCTTGTTCCACGTCCAGTTATGAATATGATTCAAATAGTTCTGAAGAGGAAAGCATACATGTTTGCAATCGATTAAAGAATTTATTCCGTGCCATTTTGAGGCAACATTGGGGGGAAATGTATCACCGAAAAAGAGGCAGACAATGGCGACCAAGCTCCTGTGAGGAATTAATCAGCCCGTTTCCACAGGCTGATAAATTCCTTATATGGAGCTTGGTCGCCCTCTTCTGGCTCTTTTTGGTGCAACATGACGTTTTCAGACCAAACAAGCACAGCAAAATGCATTGACGTGATGGAAGTACTGCTACAATAAGTCCTTTTTTTTCGGTCAGGGGCGTTCCTTCGGTGACGTAACGTAGGGACTCGTCACCAACTCAAAAACAAGACTTCCGGAATATTCAGCGCGAGTCTTAAAAGGTAACATATATCTATATGCGGTGGAATCTTTGTAAAATACGCTCAGTAGAAGTCATTTGAAGCCATTTTAAAAATTATGGACACAACTCGTCTGGAGATGTCGGTTGTCCTTTAATGTGGTCTATAAATGTCTGTGTGAGTGGCATACAAAGAAGGGCTGTTGGACATGATTATCTACCGACCGTAATAAAATTATTTGCAATGCATTAATATACTGTAATTTCTCCCAAAACAGTGATTGATCTGGGATGTCATGTTGGATTACATTATTTAAAAAAAAACATGAGTCTTCTTCTTCTTTTCCTTTCGGCTTTTCACTTCAGGGGTCGCCACAGCGAATAAATGTCCTCCATCTATCCCGGTTTTGTGCATCCTCTTCTCTCACACCAGCTACCTTCATGTCCTCTTTGACCGCATCCATAAACCTCCTCTTCGGTCTTCCTCTTGGTCTCCTGCCTGGCAGTTCAAGGCTCAGCATGCATCTCCCGATATAGTCTCTCTCTCTCCTCTGGACATGTCCAAACCATCTCAGTCTGGTCTCTGACTTTCTCTCCAAAGCCTCTAATATGAGTTGTCCCTCTGATGTACTCATTCCTTATCCTATCCAACCTGGTCACTCCCAAAGAAAATCTCAACATCTTCAGCTCTGCTACCTCCAGCTCTGATTCCTGTCTTTTCTTCAGTGGCACTGTCTCCAGTACAAACATCATGGCTGGTCTCAGCACCGTTTTATACACCTTTCCTTTAATCCTAGCTGAAACCCTTCTATCACACATCACACCTGACATTTTTCTTCAGCCGCTCCAGCCTGCCTGGACACGCTTCTTCACCTCTTTTCCACACTCTCCATTGCTCTGGACAGTTGACCCCAAATACTTAAAATCTTCCACTTTCTTTATTTCTTCTCCCTGTAGCAACACTCTTGCACTTGGATCCCTCTCATTCACACGCATGTATGCCGTCTTGCTGCGACTGATCTTCATTCCTCTGCTTTTCAGGGCATATCTCCACATCTCTAGTTTCTCCGCCACCTGTTCCCCATTCTCGCAACAGATCACAATGTCATCTGCAAACACCATGGTCCAAGGAGATTCTTGTCTAACATCGTCTGTCAGCCTGTCCATCACCATAGCAAATAAGAAGGGGCTTAGAGCTGACCCCTGGTGGAGTCCCACCTCCACCTTGAATTCCTCAGTCACACTGACAGCACACCTCACAACTGTCTTACAGTCATGATACATGTCTTGCACCGCTCTGACATACTTTTCTGTCACTCCAGACTTCCTCATGCAATACCACAGCTCTTCTCTGAGCCTGACCCTTTACATTTGGAAGGCATGTCGTACGCTTTCTCCAGATTTACAAAGACACAATGCAATTCTTTCTGTACTTCTCTATCAGCATTCTTAAAGCAAACACTGCATCCGTCGTGCTCTTTTTTGGCATGAAGCTATACTGCTGCTCACAAATGTTCACTTCTGCTCTTAGTCGAGTATGCCTTCCAAATGTAAAGGGTTTGGAATCTGAAACAATAAAAATCTGCATTTTGTGTACGTTATGATTACTAAAGTACCTGAAGGCAATGACACTTCCCGGTGTTAGATTGCAAAAGCTGATTTGCTGTACAAACTCTGATCGACCTTTAGATGTCACATGAGCTTGGGTCACCACTGAGCTCTCCTGTAACTGTAAATGTATACAAATATTTGTGAACATATAAACCTTGGCATGCACATAATCATGTATTATGCATATATATATATATATATATATATATATATATATATATATTTTTTACTGGAATATGCTCTTTAATCTCGACTGTGTATTCAGGCATCCCGTTGATGTATTTGTCATCCTTTTTGAAACTCTCAGTGTGTCTTTCCACTGTCCTTGCTTCCAATGCGACCTCTTCAATTTTCCCTGGAGAAATGTTGAGGAACAAGAATAGTGCGTGAGATTAAATAAATGTAAAAAAAAAACATAATTTATGTCTGTATAAGATCTCAGATGTACAGGAGCTGTTCATCAATGAAAAGGTTTCTTTAGCTGTCATCTGTACTTCTTTGAAGTGTCTGCGTAACCTCTCAGTCATACAGGAGTGGTCCATCGATGAAAAGGTTTCTTCAGCTGTCATCTGTACTTCTTTGAAGGTGTCGGACGTTTCACTTCTTATCCAAGATGCTTCTTCAGCGAACTAAAGTCTTACTGGTAGTATCGGCCCTATATATATATATATATATATATATATATATATATATATATATATATATATATATATATATATATATATATATATATATATATATATATATATATATATATATATATTCCTACTGTCCAGACATGGCGGTGCCGGACCCTGCTATGACAGGTCCCTGCTCTCAGGTTGGGGGGAGCAGAGGACTACTCCCTGCGGCTCCACTGATTGTTCCTATTGTCCTGACTAACGACAGGCCTGATCGCTCCACTTTCTCCGGTATCACCTCATCAGCATTACTAATCCTATGTTGCCTAAGCAGGCTATTGTACGAACGATCCAAATTGAATCTCACACTACCATATCGGTTTAGTGAAGGATTTAGAGAAGCGATTTTCATAAAATATACTTATTTGAAGGTGTCGGACGTTTCGCTTCTCATCAAAGAGGCCTCGTCAGCTCACCAATTTTTAATTCCCGAATAAATTTGTGAATTGCATCGAATGAGTCAATAAAAAAAATGACAGACAGGTACTGTATATCTATCATTACAAGGAAACAAACCACGTGTAATTTCCATACCTGGTATGAACATTGGTGGTATATCAGTGCTATAATGATGTGTTTTCGGGTTCTTGAAAGCTGTCCTACACACTGCCACCACTGACTGATGTGTACTGGGACAGTGTCGAGTAATGGCAACAATGTCTTCATCAACTTGATCCACATACACCTGGCGAGGAGACAGATTGAAATAGGCTAATACATTGAGGACAACAAAGCAAAACAACAAAAGAGTTGGCCTGCCACACCTTGTCTTTAAACAGGCAAAGGTGTCAAACAGATATTTGTAACTATTTAAAATCTGATATATATTTCAAGAAAAAAATTATGATGAAATGATACCTGTATGAAGCCCTGAGCAGACAGTTCTTGATGCAACGTGTTAAGTGCCAGTTTCCCAGCAACGATGCCCGTCTGTGGTCCAATCTCGCTGGCGGACACCAGGGAGGCAGAAGGGTCCCACTTGGGGTAGAAACGCTCCTCTTTCACAACAGAAATCTTGTGCACACACACACGCACGCACACACACACACACACACACACGCACACACGCGTGATTGATCGCGAAATTAGAAGGAAAACTACATAAAAAACTACATAAATAACGCAATGGTGAATCGTTGTGTCGCAGCCAACACACGCATAAAGAAGGTGTACGTTTACACAAATTCAGCCGGAAAAATCAGCCCATTTCCAACGGAGCAGAGCAGTCGAGAACGAGCGTAGGCGAACGAGGAAGCTAACCAGAGTTAGCGATTTGGCGCTTGGATAGCTGAAGTCATTTACTCATTTAGCCTGAAAAGGTTTCTTTAGCTGTCATCTGTACTTCTTTGAAGTGTCTGCGTAACCTCTCAGTCATACAGGAGTGGTCCATCGATGAAAAGGTTTCTTCAGCTGTCATCTGTACTTCTTTGAAGGTGTCGGACGTTTCACTTCTTATCCAAGATGCTTCTTCAGCGAACTAAAGTCTTACTGGTAGTATCGGCCCTATATATATATATATATATATATATATATATATATATATATATATATATATATATATATATATATATATATATATATATATATATATATATATATATATATATATTCCTACTGTCCAGACATGGCGGTGCCGGACCCTGCTATGACAGGTCCCTGCTCTCAGGTTGGGGGGAGCAGAGGACTACTCCCTGCGGCTCCACTGATTGTTCCTATTGTCCTGACTAACGACAGGCCTGATCGCTCCACTTTCTCCGGTATCACCTCATCAGCATTACTAATCCTATGTTGCCTAAGCAGGCTATTGTACGAACGATCCAAATTGAATCTCACACTACCATATCGGTTTAGTGAAGGATTTAGAGAAGCGATTTTCATAAAATATACTTATTTGAAGGTGTCGGACGTTTCGCTTCTCATCAAAGAGGCCTCGTCAGCTCACCAATTTTTAATTCCCGAATAAATTTGTGAATTGCATCGAATGAGTATGAACATTGGTGGTATATCAGTGCTATAATGATGTGTTTTCGGGTTCTTGAAAGCTGTCCTACACACTGCCACCACTGACTGATGTGTACTGGGACAGTGTCGAGTAATGGCAACAATGTCTTCATCAACTTGATCCACATACACCTGGCGAGGAGACAGATTGAAATAGGCTAATACATTGAGGACAACAAAGCAAAACAACAAAAGAGTTGGCCTGCCACACCTTGTCTTTAAACAGGCAAAGGTGTCAAACAGATATTTGTAACTATTTAAAATCTGATATATATTTCAAGAAAAAAATTATGATGAAATGATACCTGTATGAAGCCCTGAGCAGACAGTTCTTGATGCAACGTGTTAAGTGCCAGTTTCCCAGCAACGATGCCCGTCTGTGGTCCAATCTCGCTGGCGGACACCAGGGAGGCAGAAGGGTCCCACTTGGGGTAGAAACGCTCCTCTTTCACAACAGAAATCTTGTGCACACACACACGCACGCACACACACACACACACACACACGCACACACGCGTGATTGATCGCGAAATTAGAAGGAAAACTACATAAAAAACTACATAAATAACGCAATGGTGAATCGTTGTGTCGCAGCCAACACACGCATAAAGAAGGTGTACGTTTACACAAATTCAGCCGGAAAAATCAGCCCATTTCCAACGGAGCAAAGCAGTCGAGAACGAGCGTAGGCGAACGAGGAAGCTAACCAGAGTTAGCGATTTGGCGCTTGGATAGCTGAAGTCATTTACTCATTTAGCCACACTGCATACTAACTGTGAGCTCACCTGGTGAAAGGGAGCAATCGCCATATTAGTGGAGCAAACCGATCGGACAAACATCCACTTTCCACCGTGTCATTTGTTATTCTGTAGCGCTGTCGCAGCTTTATCTCTCGTCTCAACATCTCTGAAGTCGTGTGCCTGTTCGAATTGTGGCGGTCTCCTTTGTGTGTGTGCGTAAAACCCACCCCTCTGTCTTCTACTATGGAATTTAACCAATCACAGGCGGCTTTACGGCTCTTATAAGTGGCTCCATATACTGGACGAAACATAGCTTGTGCGCCATCTTGTGCATTTTCTGGACATCGCTTGCAGACGGCTCGAATTGATACGGAAGGACTTCTTTAATCGATTGCAAACATTTATGCTTTCCTCTTAAGAACTATTTGAATGTGGGGCTGTCCTGGCTGACACGCCTCTGCAACATTGCGTGGTCATCGGGGAGAGTGCCTCTGGATTGGCAGACCGGGGTGGTGGTCCCCCTTTTTAAAAAGGGGGACCGGAGGGTGTGTTCCAACTATAGAGGGATCACACTCCTCAGCCTCCCTGGAAAGGTCTATTCAGGCGCCCTAGAGGGGCGGGTCCGTCGGAAAGTCGCGCCTCAGATTGAGGAGGAACAGTGTGGTTTTCGTCTCGGCTGCGGAACAGTGGACCAGCTCTACACCCTTAGCAGGGTCCTCGAGGGTGCATGGGAATTCGCCCAACCAGTCTACATGTGCTTTGTGGATTTGGAGAAAGCGTTTGACCGTGTCCCTCGTGGAGTTCTGTGGGGGTTGCTTCAGGAATATGGGGTACAGGAGCGCCTGATACAGGCCGTTCGGTCCCTATACGACCGATGTCAGAGTCTGGTTCGCATTGCTGGCAATAAGTCGGAATCGTTTCCAGTGATGGTTGGGCTCCATCAAGGCTGCCCTTTGTCACCGATTCTGTTCATAACCTTTATGGACAGGATTTCTAGGCGCAGCCGAAGCGTGGCCTCAGTATAGCATCTCTGCTTTTTGCAGATGATGTGGTACTGTTGGGGCCTTCAAGTGGAGCTCTCCAACTCTCGCTTGAGCGTTTCGCAGCCGAATGTGAAGCGGTTGGGATGAGAATCAGCACCTCCAAATCTGAGACAATGGTTCTCAGTCGGAAAAGGGTGGAGTGCCCTCTCCGGGTCGGGGAGGAGATTTTGCCTCAAGTGGAGGAGTTTAAGTATCTGGGTGTCTTGTTCACGAATGAGGGTGTAAGGGAGCGAGAGGTCGACAGGCGGATCGGTGCGGCGTCTGCTGTGATGCGGACTTTGTACCGATCTGTCGTGGTGAAGAAGGAGCTGAGCCACAAAGCAAAGCTCTCAATCTACCGGTCGATCTACGTCCCAACCCTCATCTATGGTCATGAGCTATGGGTCGTGTCCGAAAGAACGAGATCCCGAATGCAAGCGGCTGAAATGAGCTTTCTGCTTCGGGTGTCCGGGCTCTCCCTTAGAGATAAGGTGAGAAGCTCGGTCATCCGGGAGGGGCTCAAAGTCGAGCTAGATGAGGTGGCTCGGGCATCTGATTAGGATGCCCCCGGGACGCCTCCCTCGTGAGGTGTTCCGAGCATGCCCCACTGGCAGGAGACCCCGGGGACGACCCAGAACACGCTGGAGAGACTATGTCTCCCAGCTGGCATGGGAACGCCTCGGGATCCGCCAGGACAAGCTAGAAGAAGTGGCTGGGGAGAGGGAAGTCTGGGCTTCCCGACTGAAGCTGCTGCCCCCGCGACCCAACCCCAGATAAGCGGCAGAAGATGGATGGATGGAACTATTTGAATGATATTCATAACTGGATGACTAACAAGAAAGCATCTTCTCCGAACCTGAACTCTCTGAAGCCATTGTTTTGATTCTGAAGAAAGGCAGTTTGTGACCTAAAGTGACGTCATGAACAAGGGGGCAGGACGTTCTGAATCTCCCCAGTTTCGAGCTCATTTGTGGCAGTTTTGGGACACTTTCAGTCATTTTTATTGGTGTTTTGCATTTGACTAAAAATATCAGCCTGCGTGTTTTGGGTATTTTAGATGCTATAAAACGTTTTTCTGATGTCCGTTGGGGAACAAAAAAAATATGTCGTTGTCCTAAATTTGCATATACTCTCAATAAATAGCTTGGCTGCTCAATAAATCTGCAGAGGGCTGCAGAATTTGGGCGTCTGTCACGAATGACTGTGTCCCCTGCCGTAAAAGACAATCTCCCTGTGTTCGAGCCTTTGTCCACAGTGTCCGACCGAATATCTCTGACAAGTGCATATAAAGAGTTTGATGTTTCTCTTTATTTTGTAAATTGGTAGTTGTCGAAACTCCCAGGGAAGTGACACGCAGATGTATCCCACAGCTTGATCATGGCGTGGAGTCGAGCAAGTCGTGCTGTGAAACTCCGTCCGATACTGTGCGGTCTCTGCGAGTTGTATGCGTGTCTGAGTCCGAATGAATCTTCTCTGTCCCGCGACAGCTACTTTTATACCAATATTCATGCGTGGGAAAATGCACATTTCAAAGACATCAAAGCTGCAGTGGGCACATGTGATGCCACACATATAGTGAAAAATTGCAGAGCGCTGGAGAAGAGATCCATTATTGCATTGTGTCATTGTTATTTGTGAAGAAAAGCAGCCGATATTATCATCGCTCATATTTATTGCATGTTTTTATTGCTAATTCTGCTTTTGCACTCTGATTTTGTTTTTATTGAGACATCCTACAACATTGAATGATACCTCACAGGAGTTATCAAAAGATGTTTTAAGTTGCCACCATTCCTCTAAATCAGGGGTCGGGAACCTATGGCTCGCGAGCCATATATGGCTCTTTTGATGATTGCATATGGCTCGCCGATAAAACTAAATACATATTCTCATTTTCTCGCCGTTCATTTCCTGTTGGGGCTGCAGTTGGCGGAAAGCGCTATATTGATTGGATGATACTGACCTAGGTTGGCGGAGAGCGCAATTTTGATTGGATGATACTGGCTGTCATGTTGAAACAGCCCTGTGAAACAATTCCATCGATGAAACAGTCGAATGTCAGTGACATTTTAACAAGCCCCATGTTAACGTTAGCATCAATATATTCTGCAAGAAGTATATTGCAGATAGAAAGTGTGGAAGCTTATGAGCCGTGTGCAGGCTAGCTTCGCCTATAGACCCGATTGTTCGTTGGATATTTACCAATCACGAGAAGCGGAATACCATTCATTTTAACGGTGAGTACTATCACAAAGTTATTTTAGATAATACATTCTGACATTTTGTTGAAAAGTGGCCGCGCGTGCGTGCTTGCATGTGTGTGTGTGTGTGTGTGTGCGCGCGCGTGCGTGCGTGCGCGTGCGTATGCGTGCGCCCGTGTGTGGCTCTCACTGAAAAACATTTCTAAATATTTTACTTTTATGGCTCTCTTAGTCAAAAAGGTTCCCGACCCCTGCTCTAAATCCTAATCAATCAACCAGAGCGCTATTTCTACCCAGGTTGATATCATGCATAATAGATTTCTGCTATTTCTTTCTATACCTGACATGAATATTAACGCTTTTTCCATCTGCATGTGTTGTTGTTGTTTTTGTTTTTTTCAGTTTCACGGTGGCTTACAAGAAGTTTGACAATGATATTTTCAGCAGCAATGTTGGTGCTATTCCAGTATCCGTTGGTGCGGATGGAAAGATATAAAATAGGAGTGTCAGTGCTGAGCGCAGAAGTGTATTTGGAACTTCAAGTCACCACTTGGATTTTAAATGGGACATGAGAAGTGAACCGATCTTTTGTTCTTCCAGTTTTTCTTTCTATTGCTTCTTGTTGACTTTCAAACTTTGCTAGGTTCAAACGTTTACACAGGTTGAGCATGACATCTATGATCCCTTTGGGGGAGTACACTTTGATCTTCTCTTTATCTGTAACTGCTTCATCAAACAAAGAGGGTGCAGAAAACTGCTTCAGATTGAATCAGTGTATTTTCAGAATCTGAATCAGAAAGCCTTTCATATCGACGAGTTGGTTTCTTCAGCCGTCATCTGTACTTCTTTGAAATAAAGTACTGATGACTGATATACACTTGAACAATAAGTGACAAATTAAATTTAGGTCCTGATCCTATCCTACCTGGTCACTCCCAAAGAAAACATCAACATCTTCATCTGCTTCCTGTCTTTTCTTGAGTGGCACTGTCCCCAGTCCAAACATTTATAAATTGCATCACTTATATAGTCATGCCCAAACTGATTAATGAGTAATAATTTTGGGCTCGACTGTACTTTTGATCACTGAATGGCGTGAATGCATCTGAACACTTGTCTCATGCTGGGAAATTGCAATGTTTTGTGTGAGATACACACCAAAAGTCATCAGCTACCCGGCTGATCATTATTCGTAGAGGCAGTGTTTGATTACATACAAACCGTGGAACCTCGCCATGGGGGAATTATTTTCTACTTTGAATTTGCCATTACGTCTCAGCCAACAAAGGTGTAATATAATGCAATCAGGTTGGTTCCAGCCAGGCTGGATGGGACAACAGACACTAGTTGGCTGAATGAAGCTTTTGGAGGTAATTTCCATTTGCTGGGATTGAGCGTGCATTTTAAATTTGCAGATTCATCATGATAGGAAAAAAAGTGGATAGTGTCAATCATCGTCAACTTTCAAACAAGTACTGGTAAGCCCATTTTGACTGCAAAATGTACTTGCACATGCGTTTGTGTGTATGTGTGTGCGCGCGCGGGTGCAAGCGTGCGCGAGTGTGTGTTTGTGTGTCTCTATTCATGTGTGTCCATTACTTGATGTGGTACAAGTTCATCATATCCTCGGGTGGAGCCAGTAGCACAGCAGGCCATCGAGACCATAGCAGAACTTGGAAGAGAGTCTAGTGCTGAACGCAGCTGCAAAAACAAACAAAGAATGCTTTAAGATTTGACATGCGAGCCGTAAGAATCTCTGAAGGCACTTTATGGGGAAAA
Source organism: Hippocampus bargibanti (assembly GCF_051943395.1). Taxonomy (NCBI): domain Eukaryota; kingdom Metazoa; phylum Chordata; class Actinopteri; order Syngnathiformes; family Syngnathidae; genus Hippocampus; species Hippocampus bargibanti. Next base: position 22,512,906 of record NC_142744.1, on the reverse strand, counting down.
CAACAATACATGATTCATTCAATCATTTTATGAACCACTTTAGGGTGGTTCATAAATTTTCCCTCCGAGACCCATTAGGGTATAAGGTATGTATAAAATTTATAAATGAACTGTACAGTAAACCGTTTTGTCTACATTACAGGTACAGTAATAAAAATCGATAGAATGAAATAAAATGATAAAAACGACACTAAAAGGTAAGTATAACATTTATAAATGAACTGTACAGTAAACAGTTTTGTATACATTACAGGTACAGTTATACAGTAATAAAAATCTATACGTATATGAAATATAAAATGATAAAAATGACACTAAAAGTTATAAAATGTATAAATGAGCAGTAAACAGTTTGGTATATAATAGTATTCAATAGAAAATGTTGCTTAAAAACAACTGATTGACATCGTATACTATCCTGTCGTGTAAATGTCACGTCGGCCATTTTGAATGGATTTTGACTTACTGTTTGACTTACGAACGTTTTGTCGGAACAGAGCCCGGTCGTAACTCGGATGTTACCTGTACATTTAAATAACTGTATTAACTCACACAGGCCCGGAGACAACATTCAAACTACACACATGGTGGCCGGAGCACCAATCAAACCCTGTAATTGTAAAGTTTACGTGCTAACTCCACAACGAGTCCCACAACAAATCATATCCTGGTAAGTATTATTTGTTTGTTATTTTGTCAACGACAAGTTACGTAATTATATTTCCTGAATAAAATTGATTGATGAAAAAGACAGAGTTAAAAAAATTGCTGGGCTTTAATTTCAATGTAATTCATTGCGAAAACGCATTGATTTTCTCCCTTTGTTATTGCCGAATATTATCCTTGCTGTCATTGCCGTTTTATTGAGCATTTTCATCTTTATTAAGTTCATCGAATTGCTTGTTCTGTAGCCGGTCCTAAGCCCGGATAAATACAGAGGGTTGTGTCAGGAAGGGCATCCGACGTAAAAGCTTGGCTAAAACAAACATGCAAATCAAACCTCTGAAGATAGAGGACTCTAATTCACTGTTGCGACCCCTGAAGGGAAAAGCCGAAAGGAAAAGAAGATTTCCTAAATAAAACACCTGGATAGGACATTCGTTGTCATGGGTTACATCAAGGAACATGGCATGTGCAATGCAGGGCATCAGTGGGCGGAGACTCGGCTGAACAAACGCTCCAACTGGTTCCCCGCCATAACGATAGACCAATCTGCCCTCTTCATGGCTATCACCAGCTGACATGGCCTCTAAAAAAAAATTAAGGGTTAAAAAAAGCACAGGACAGAGAGGGAAAACCTTGTAACTTTACTGACATCATAAAAAGCCGTGTGTAAATCCACTGCAAACTGAGCAACGCGACAGCGTGGGCAAAGGTGTCCCAGAGTGCATGCGATGGTGACTAGTTCATGTTTGACAAATAATTTGCCTATGCCAATACAACGATGGCCAATTAAAAATGAGTTATCATGTGATCATGAATAAAACATGTTTTGCAAACAATATTTACATATACATACACATTGTACATTGTTTTATCGTACTTAGTGACATTGATAGTTTCATATTTACCTGTAGCTAAAAAGGGACATGCTGTCCTTCATTCTCACACATTTACAGTGTTATGAAAATGTAGCTACCAATCCACTTCCTCCTTAACCATCACAGCATGTGTCATGATACCAAAGGAAATGTTAAATAATTTCATGTTTTCTGGATTTTGGATGGGAGAAAGGTGCACATTTCTCCCCATCCAAAACAGTAGAGTCGGGCGACCACTAATTGTCTCTGAGAAGGTGATTGCAACCACCTGGGAATGGCCAATTGCCGCTGGGACCTGATTGGCCAGAATCTCAGGTGAAGCACCTTTAAAACAAGACTGAGGAAGTCACTTGGAGAAATAAGAGGGAGAAAGGACAGCCTGGAGAGCAGTGTTACCTGTGGTCTGCCGAAAACCGACATCCACCTCGACTTCAAATAAAGAAAACTCAAAATATCCTTCCTGGATCTGGCTGAGTGAACTTTTATCATCTTTCCAACTGCTTGCTGTCTCGCCGCATAACAGCATGTTTGATAGTTTGTGGTTCAATTAAATGATAATATGTAACGCCTCTGAGAAAAACAGGATGCACAGTTTTTGTTTCGTGATGAATTAGTGGTCAGTATCGCCAGGTCGTACCAAATTTCTTTAAAATTGTCTATTTCAGTCATGCTCAGTCACATCAATAACAGTGCTCAAGTTTTAGGGATATTTTACAGATTTTGCCATTTTTTTAGTCAAAGGTTAACATTTTGTCATACTGGATTTGAAAATGTCGACCTTTTTTTAAGGACAACCGACACAATTTTTTTGTTTCCTAACTGACATCAGAAAAACGTTTTATATCATCTAAAATATAAAAACACGCAGGCAATATAAAATGACTTAAAATGTGGTAAAACGGCAAAAATTGAGCTGCGAATTGGGCATTTTCAGAAACTCCCGCCCCCAGTTTGTGACGTCACGCCAAGACGTCTTGCCTTGCTCGAGAATCAAAACAATGGCTTCAGATTCAGAGAAGATGCTTTCTTGTTACTGATCCAGTTATTAATATGATTCAAATAGTTCTGAAGAGGAAATCATAAATGTTTGCAATCGATTAAAGAAGTTCTTCCAAGTCATTTTGAGGCGTCAGGAATGATGTGTAGTGTCCTAGAAAATGCAGAAGATGGCGCCAAAGCTTCGTTGGAAATGGGCGGATTTGTCTGCTGGGAATTTGTGTCAGCGAATATCAAATAGTTGTGTTGGTGCAACACACAAGGATCCACCATCGCGTTATCTATGTGTTTTCCTTCTAATTTTGCCATCAACACGAAGTTTTCAGACCAAACAAAGTACCGCAAAATGCATTGTGTGTGGCTTTCTCGGTCAGGGGCGTTCCCTCCGTGACGTTACGTCAGGACTCGTCACCAACTCAAAAACAAGACTTCCTGAATATTCAGCGCGAGTCTTAAAACGTAAAACAGAGCTATATGCGGTGGAATCTTTGTAAAATAAGCTCAGTAGAAGTCATTTGAAGTGATTTTACAAATTATGGACACAACTTGTCCGGGCGTCGGTTGTCCTTTAACCGTTGCAAACAGCAATAAAAAAATCTCTGGTAATTAGATTGTCGTTGCTTGATAGTGACAAAATAATTTAAAAACTAACAGTTATGTTTCCCGAATTTCATCACAGCCAGTTCAAGGATGTTGCAAAGGTTCGTGTAACTTATAAATAAGTACATCTATGTAATTAGCCATTTGGCAGTGTATCAGGATATTCAAGAGTGGATAAATGGTTCGTACAGATATACTTCTTTTCCCATTTGTCTTAGGGTTAGAAGGTTTACTGTCTGGAGTTTTCATGTTCCTTGGACTGCCTCCCATATTTCAAAAATATGCATGTTGGTTGACTGTACACTAAATAATCCCTAGCTCAGGGTAAATGATTTTCCATCCAAATGTGCCCTGCAATTAGCACTCTGATGAGTTCCCATTCTATTTGAATGCTTAAAATAGCATTGTTAAACATGTTGTAGCCAAATACTAAATAGTAATTTATCCATAAATACAATACTGTACCTCGTATGAGTGATGTAATCCCTAGATCTGTAACGAAGATGTTATCCAGTTCCTCACTGCCAGTGAAGAGTTCAGCGACCACATACAGGTTCGGGCGCACTGCTCTAGCCACATCGAGCATGAACTGGTCAACCACCACCACAAAGCAACACATCAATGCCCAAGAAGTCATTAAGGTGTGCAAAAAAGGTAGGCAAAAAGGAAATGTAGAAAGGAATTCATAAAGCAATTGTTATAAAAGATGAAGTCGGTTAGTGACAGCAAACAGATCGGGAAAAGTCACACAGCATTAATTAATGCAGTCGAAGAAATCACAATGGAAGCAAATTGAAAGCATAAAGAAACACAAGAAAAGGGGAAGAGAAACATCCCATTATTAGTTTGTTTGAACTAGTACCTCTTACAAGGCTGCTAATTCCTAGCCGATTCACAAATACATTGTCAATGGTTTCGCAGCCTGTAAACAATTCAGCTACCAAATACAAATTGGGCCTGACCACCCTTGCTGCATCAAGCATGGCCTGGACAAAACATTACATTACAGACAGAGAGAAAAGAAGAGACTTGTAATGAGAAAATGAGACTTGTAAACAGTATACAGCAGTTTTGGAGAGCTTTTCATTTGATACATTTTGTATCAATTTTTGTTTTTGGATCAAACATCAGAGGCGCATCTCACTAACTGGAACAATGGGTTTTCTATATTTTCAGATCTAAATGTCTCTGGTCACTTTGACAATTAAAAAAAAGGCTTACCTCTGCAACATGTAGTGGTGTAGAGTGGCAGTTATCCAGTCGGACCCCATGAAAATATTTGGCCGTTATTTCAGTGTATTTCTTCATGTGAGCCCACAGAAAAGGGCAGTCTTCCGGTCCCTTGCCATAGCGAAGTTTTACACTGTCGCCCCAGCATATCAACTCCCGCCGAATGTAGACATTGGATCCTAAAGTAAGCAGACATGAAGACAACACACAAAGAATTACAGTCAGCCTACACCCAATTCAACTACATTTGTAGAGAACTGTAAAACTGTCACGTTCCGAGCGAGACCGAACGCAGCTGACTGGTCAGAACGTAGGGGAGTGTTTGGATCCCAAAGCAGGCGACAGAGACGGACGATCCTTGCGAGATGTTTATTAACAAACAAAAGGCGCTGGTCCAAAAAACAAAGTGCACCAGGGAAGTAACAAATAAAGAAGACTAAAACACGATGCGTAGGCAGGCAAGGGGAAGACCGAACCGCCTACTACGTCTGAAAGCAAAACGCACACGGTGGTGCATAAATACGCACAATCCCGGAAGGCGAATAAAATTTACGGGACGCGGCGGAAAACACCTCGGACCGGAATAGACACACGTACTGACGAGAGAGTCCAGGGTACAGCTGAGATGCGAGGTAACGTCAATCATCCGGCACTAGCGAGGTGACCGCGACCCGCCTAAATACACTGTGTCCGTGATTAGAAAATTAACAGCAGGTGGTAGAGGTAGGGAGAGGCGGCCCCCAGCTGTCAATTCGCACGTGACAAAAACAACCACCGCTGTATACAAAGTGATGTACATAGAGCAACTGTCACATAAACAACAATATACAATACAAATCCGTCATGCTTTTCAAAATTCTTCCCTTGACAGGTAGTTTGGGCCATCCATTTTGGCATAGTCTGCTGGTCAGGCAGCACCTCCGCTCAGTTTCTACTTTGTAGATTGGGAATTTCTCCAATGTGAGACAAATAAAGGTTTTCTTTCATGTATTATCTTATCAGAAAACAAATTCATAACAAGAACGGTCCAACACACAAAACAAGTAAAACAAAGGTCAGGTCGGAGTAATGCTGAGTCAAAAGCCAAAGAATACAAAGGAATTCTGAAACAGGTTTTAGAGATGGAAAGTGAGGGGGGTTGCCGAATGTTCAGTAGGAAGTCATTCCAAAGAGAGGGACAAACAACGGAATAGGCTTTGAGCTTCTGCTTACTTCTTGGTACCTCTGATGTCTAGTCCGCAGACCTGAGGCAACGGAGAGGTGTGTGGTTGCAGTGGAGCTCAGAGAGGTAGGTGGAGCAAGGCCAAGAAAGACTTGAAAACAAATATGAGGATCTTACAGCTGACAGCTGAGAAGATCATCGGTGCCCCCCCCCCTTCAGGACATCTACAACACCCGCCTCACCCGCAGAGCCAGCAGGATCGCTGGCGATCCCACACACTCCTTCCACAGCCTCTTCAGCCTGCTGCCATCGGATAGGAGAGTGCAGAGTCTCCGAGCCAAGACCAGTTTCTGCCACCAGGCAGTCCGGAGACTCAACTCCTTCCCAGCCCTGCCCAGCCTGCCCCTTCCCACTGCCACACTCACCGAACTCTGAGTACACGCTACATGCTGTACGATCATCCTGAACTCTATTTTTTTTAATTCTTTCTCATTTTTTTCTGCAAGACCTCACTTCAACCCTTTCTTGTTGTTTGTTTTTGCAATACTACATTACGTCACTTTATATACGTCACTTCCTCACTTTACATATGTCACTACCTCACTTTAAATACGTCACTGCCTCACTTTATTTTATTTTGTTATGCTTAGAATATCTTGTTTTCTATCCTTTCACTCCCACCCCTCTTCAATTGCTGCTGTGGACTGCAAATTTCCCCATTGCGGGACGAATAAAGGTATTCTGATTCTGATTCTGATTCTTTCCAGACGACACTACCTCACTTTACATACAGAAATTACAAGTATTGTCTGTTGTCAATTGTATGTCTTTTAGCCACGTTATAAGTGCCTTGCACGTCTTGCACGCTGGGTCCGAGAGGACATTAATTTCATCTATGCTGTATGTCATGCATATTAGCATGTTTGACAATAAAGCTGACTTTGATTCGTTGATTCTTAAAAAGAGCTGTATGATAGCCAGGTAAAGGTCAACTTTATTGTCAAATATGCTCAATGTACAACTGTGTATTAAAATACCCACAGCTCAAGGCAGTGAATCTAGAGTACACTGTATAAAAAGACAAACATATAAACAATGGAAACAACAGCAGTTGTGACTATTACAGGTTAAATTGAAGTAATTCATTGTGCAAGAAGCAGATGTCAGATGCTGAGTGTAAGAGTGCAGAAGGCAGGGGAAGGGCACAGGCAAATGTGGGAGGGTCAAGGAGAAGGAGTTGAGACTCCTGACCACCTGGTGGAAGAAACTATTCGTGAGCCTTCCGATTGCAGCATGGAGAATCTGCAATCTCCTCCCCGACGGCAACAGGCCGAAGAGATTGTGAGCTGGATGGGTGGGGTTACCTGCAATCCAGATGGCTAGGTGCATCAGACGAGAGTTGTTGATGTCCACAAGTGGGTAGAGTGAGACACAGATGATCTTCTCAGCTTATTTTACGATGCACTGGAGAGTCTTTCGGCAAGACATAATGCAAGTGCTATATCACAGGGTGATGCAGCTGATCAAGATGCTTTCAATGGTGCCTGCACAATTGAATGGCATAGCCCTTGCTCTCCTCAGTTTACAGAGGAAGTACAGGTGCTGGTGATTTTTTTTGGCCAGTGATGAGGTATTGTGACTCCAGAACAGATCTCCAAAGATGTGCACTACCAAGAACTTGGTCCACCGTTGTGTGGGCACTCAGCATGGTCAATGGAGCATGCTAGTTGTACGTTCTTCTTAAGTCCACAACATTCTCCTTTGTCCTCTCCAAATTTAGGCGGAGATTGTCTTTGTACCACAAGGCCAGTCTTCTCACCTGACTCCTGTCGATTTTCTCATTGTTGTTGAGACCCGCCATAGTTGTGACGTCCACAAACCTACTGTAGAGATTTGAGCTGGTTGATGGAGAGCAGTCATGGGTCAGCAGAGTGAAGATGGGGGAGAGCTTTCAGCCGCTTTGCCCCCAAACTCTGGAACTCACTTCCTCCCAACATTCGTAACATTGATTCTCTTCCCACTTTAAAATCCCATCTCAAAACCCACATATTTAAAATTGCTTTTTTCTGTGTAGCTTTATCTCTTGTTTCTATTTCTAATTGTATTTTATTTATAATTGTATCTGTTTTTTCCCTATGCTTATATGTGACTAAGTTAAGAGATAGTGATAAAGTTAAGTTAAGTGTAGTGAAAGTTAAGATAAGTGTCCTTGAGAGTTTTGAAAGGTGCTTTAAAATAAAATGTATTATTATTATTATTATTATTAGTAGTAGTAGTAGTAGTAGTAGTAGTAGTAGTTAGTAGTTGTAGTAGAATTTTTATTATTTTTATTATTCTTATTATTAAGAAGAAGAAGGGATTCAACACATAATTGGGGGTCCTCATCATGATGATGCTGGAGTTTTTGCTCACTGTCAGGAAGACCAACAGCCAGTTGCACAGGGAGGTGTAACGGCTGTTGGTCATCCAGTTTGTGGATGAGCTGCTGCACTATTATGGTGTTGAATGCTAGGTGAAGGGTAATCTGGGCTTCCTGAGGCCATTTCATTTATGACCCAACCTTGGGTAAGCAGATAAAAATGGATGGATAAATACAGTGAGACCTCAACTTACAAACACCTTAACTTACAAAGGTTTCGTCTTATAAACGTCAAATTTATGAAAATTAAACCTTATTATAAGCACTATTTTCATAATACACACCCACCACGGCTGGCGGAGTGATCTTTGGCGGAAGTACACGATCGAACAGCACCAGAGGTTACGTTACCAACAGTCCTTATGGAAGGTGACTCTCCTTCCATAAGCCATCAACGACCATCAAAAAGGTAATTAAAACTTTATTTCACAGCACAGTTTATTTCTTTAATTACAGTCCTCATGTAATGCGCCTCTCTTTCCAAACAGCAATTCCCTTTGACCTTCGACTTCCAATGCCATTCCATCAAGCCATAAATGACCATCACAAATGTAAATAAAGTGACTTTATGATACAATTCTTCTTTTCATCTTTTCGTCAATGGATGCTACAGCTGCGTGTTTGCTTTCAACATTTAGCTTGTAGTCGACGTGCACATTCCACCATGATGTCCCTGATCCACTGGTGGAAAGACGCTTTGATCCTCTCCTCTTTCATCTAGAACTGCTTCATGTCATCACAAAGAGGGTACAGCAAGTCCTGAAGAATTCATGTCTCTCTGTGTCTTTGTTTTGTCATATTGTCTCTATGCTGTCATGTTATTTGTTATTTAGTTTTTTTTGTTCTTTTGACTTCAAGACGGCGCCCCAAGAGTGGCTGCCTTTCCAGCAGCTCATGTATTTTGTTTTTCTACTTTCATTCCTTTCATAACTTTGCTGGTGTGAAATGTAAATTTCTCCACTGTGAGACTAATAAAGGCAAATCCAATCCAATCCAATCCAATCCAATCCAATCCAATCCAATCCAATTCAGTGTATTTCTTTCATTACAATACAATAGCACATTTATTATACATAGAATAAGGTATGTTGTGTGTAGTTTTAAGGCTTATTTAGTTGAAAAATATTTTATGGAAACCCGGGAACGGATTATTCCCATTTTAATGGTTTTCTATGGGATTTTTTTTTTTTGAGATGCACATTTTTCGCCTTCCACACTCTGTCTGGGAACCAATTAAGTTCGTAAGTTGAGGTCTCACTGTAAGTTGAGGTCTCACTGTATATTTGTTTTGAGCATACATGAGTTTTCAAATGACCAAGACGTAAAGATTAGCAAGGATGATGTGAGGAGGGTGCTGAAGAGGATGAAGGGTGGAAAGGGACTTGGGCTTGATGGTTTACCAATAGAGGTATGAAAGTGTCTAGGACAGGTGGCAGTTGTGTTTCTGATGGGGTTGTTCAACAAGATCTTAGATGCCTGAAGAATGGAGACAAAGTGTACTGGTGCCAAGAACAAGGGAGATGTGCAGAATTGTCGTAACTACAGATAAATAAAGTTGATGAGCCATACGAAGAAACTATGGGAAATTATAATTGAAGCTAGACGTAGACGTGAAAATTAGTGAGCAGCACTATGGCTTCATGCCTAAAAGTGTACAACAGATTCAGTGTTTGCTTTAAGAATGCTGATAGAGAAGTACAGAGAAGGTCAGTAGGAATTGCATTGTGTCTTTGTAAATGTGGAGAAAGCGTATGATAGGGTGCCCAGAGAATAGCTGTGGTATTGCATGAGGAAGTCTGGAGTCACAGAAAAGTATGTGAGAGCGGTGCAAGACATGTATCATGACTGTAAGACAGTTGTGGGGTGTGCTGTCGGTGTGATGGAGGAATTCAAGGTCGAGGTAATACTCCACCAGGGGTCAGCTCTGAGCCCCTTCTTATTCGCGATGGTGATAGACAGGCTTACAGACGATGTTAGACAAGAATCTCCTTGGACGATGATGTTTTCAGATGACATTGTGATCTGTAGCGAGAGCAGAACAGGTGGGGGAGAAACTAGAGAGGTGGAGGTATGCCCTGCTAAGTAGAAGAATGAAGGTCAGTCGCAGCAAGATGGAATATACAGTGGGACCTTGGCTTACGAACTTAATTGGTTCCCAGACAGAGTGTGTAAGGCCAAACGTGTGTATCCCGAAAATGAATTTACCATCAGAAACCATTAAAATGAGAATAATCCGTTCCCAGGTCCCCATAAAACATAATTTTCTACTTTCTAATTTTCTAAGCCTTAAAACTACACAAAATATACCTTATTTTATGTATAATAAATGTGCTATAGTATTATGATTAAAGAAATAAACTGTACTATACAATAAAGTCATTTTATTTACCTTTGTGATGGTCGTTAATGGCTTGAGGGAATGGAGTGTCCGGTTTCCTCAGCATTAAACACTTGATGAGGAACATAGGCTTCTTTCACCATCTTGAGTAATGATCCCTTGGAGGTGCATTCTCTGTGATAAATGTATCTAGTTTTTCATCAATTGTGATCTGTTTAGCTGGTTTGATAGCTTTTTGCATCAAGTGTACAGATGACTTGTGCGGGTTATTTGTGGAGCCTGAACAAAGGTGCGAGTGTCAGAATAGTGAGAAAATGGATAGAAAACAGTTAAAATCTCATCTCATCTCATCTCATTTTCTGTACCGCTTATTCCTCATTAGGGTCGCGGGGGTTGCTGGAGCCTATCTCAGCTGTCTTCGGGCACGAGGCGGGGGACACCTTGAATTGGTTGCCAGCCAATCGCAGGGCAGACATACAACAGTCACTCTCACACTCACACCTAGGGACAATTTGGAGTGGTCAATCTGCCTGCCATGCATGTTTTTGGAGTGTGGGAGGAAACCGGAGTACCCGGAGAAAACCCACGCGGGTCCGGGGAGAACATGTAAACTCCACACAGGGAGGCCGAACCGGGACACGAACCGGCGACCTCTGCACTGTGAAGCCGGTGTGCTAACCACTCGACTACCGGGCCGCCCAACAGTTAAAATATCCCATATATTTTAACTGTTTTCTATCCATTTTCTCACTATTCTCACACTCTCACAGTTTTGCTTTTTTGTTTCAAACTTTCATCTCCCTTTCGTGTGTGTGTGTGTGTTTTCTCACTCTCTCTGTCTGCCTGTCTCTTTAATGTTTAACCTCCCCCCCCTCCCACTGCTGGGTTCTTGACCAATCACGTGGCTTTAACCGGAGACGTCATTTTGTTTTTTGGAGAACGGCCTCACACTCTCTTTGTCTGTAACCCGATCCCCCTGCTGCGTTCTTGACCAATCACATGGCTTTCACCGAAGACTGGGGGCGGGGAATAGAGGACAAACACGGTGCCCACCATTTTCTTGTTAGGAGAACAGGCTCATTCTCAAACGACACATCACTCAATATGGCAGCTCCGTTTGTATCCAAAAAATAGTTTGTCTGCCAAGGTAAAATGTTCATAAATGTAACGTTCGTAAGCCAAGAGGTTCGTAAACCGAGGTCTCACTGTATGTGTGTAAATGAGAGGGACCCAAGTACAAGAGTAATGCTACTGCGAGAAGAGATAACGAAGGTGGATGATTTAAAGTACTTGGGTTCAACTGTGGAAAAGAAGTAAAGAGGTGTGTCCAGGCTTGAACGACTGGAGAAAAATATCAGGTGTGATGTGTGATAGAAGGGTTTCAGCTAGTATGAAAGGAAAAGTGTATAAAACGGTGGTGAGACCAGCCATGATGTTTGGACTGAAGACAGAGCCACTGAAGAAAACACAGGAGGTAGCAGAGAAGAAGATGTTGAGTTTTGCTTTGGGAGTGACCAGGTTGGATAGGATCAGGAATGAGTATATTAGAGGGACAACTCACATTAGAAGCTTTGGAGAGAAAGTCAGAGGCCAGACTGAGGTCGTTTGGACATGCCCATAGGAGAGACACTATATCAGAAGAAGGATGCTGAGCCTGGAACTGCCAGGCAAGACACCGAAAGGAAGACCTAAGAGGAGGTTTATGGATGTTGTCAAAGAGGACATGAAAGTAGCTGGTGTGAGAGAAGACGATGCACAAAATCGGGTCCGATGGAAGACACTGATTCGTTGTGGCGACCCCTGAAGGGAAAAGCCGAAAGAAAAAGAAGATGGAATTTTCAAATGTAATGCAAAGGTGAGTGTTTCATTTTCAGATGAGGAATCTAAAACCCTATGGTCAACTATGACTACTATCTAACATTTTTTAAGAGTTTTGAACATAACTAATTATAATAATACATTTTATTTCAAGCGCCTTTCAAAGCTCTCAAGGACACTTTACAGTCAGACAAGCATAGATACAATAATAAATACAATTATAAATAGAAAGAAGAGATACAGCTACACAGAAAATGCAATTTTAAATATGTGGGTTTTGAGATGGGATTTGAAGGTGGGAAGAGAATCGATGTTACGAATGTTGGGAGGAAGTGAATTATGTCTACTTAGTATACTTGATCCAAACAAGGACTGGGTCATTACATTTTTGGTTATGATTTAGGTTATTTAGAAGTGACACTGAATAAGAAGGTGATTTAAAAATTAAGGAATGAAAGCATTGAGAGTCCATTTCTACAGTGCGGGTCACTAAATGGTTAGAATACAAATATTAATTTAGTTAAAAATGATTTAAGAAGTCCAAGAGGAATTCCAAAGAAGTTGGAGAATACAATGATTTGTGTACACTTAACTCAATTGCTGCCATTCACAAATGTACTCAGGAATTACCGAGTTTATTCGGGTTTCATTTTTTAGGGGGAGGGGGGTACAGTGAAGATCAAGTCCCAGTCTCTTGTGTGTGAATTTCAGAACTGTCAATGTATGTATTTCCCTCCCACGAGGGGGGCAGCAGTTGCGCTTGGATCGGCCCGTGAAAAACACGGAGGAGGCAAGCCTTCCTTTCAGTGTTTTAATGGAGGCGACAGAGACGTTCATGGCGAAGCATTTTAGTCACAATTACAAGCAATCTATGCTAGCACAGTATTGGACTGGCAGCATAGCTGCACAACTAACTGAGAGTGATCTGTTGGGTGACTCTGAGCCGGATCCGGATAGAAGTAAACAACTGTCCAGATGTTTGAGACGTCACTTGAAGTTAAAAATATGTTCCTTGATCACCTTTCTGCTTGAATTTGCTTCTGTGCAGAAAAAGCTCACTTTCTCAGCTTTTTGGGGAAAATTAGGTATTTGGGCTGAAACTTCCTGATTTTAACAGCCAATATCTCCGGAATCAAATTAGCGAGAAATTATTTTTTTTTCTGCTGAACGAAGAAAGTCTAAGGTTTGAAACGCTGTATTGAATGTTTATATAGTCTTAAAACTCAATATTCTGTGGGTCCTACAATTTCAGTGAAAATGACGAAGAACCTGGCACTGGGGTGCACACGTTTTTGCACATCTGGCAGTGAACGAGTTAATGAGTTTACCTGGCTCAGCAAAGTTGCGCAGTGGATCATCCCCCATCACCCAACCATTGAAAGCGAGGATGTGACATGTCTTGTCTGGTTCATTCAGCATCTCCATCTCATGCTCCAGAGTCATATCATGATAAGGGAAGGTGAAATATCTGAAAGAGGAAAAAGAACTGAAAACAAATCTGCCGTTGTTAACGTATTCGTTGCCATTCAGAAATTTACTTGGGACTTGATAATATGCCGTAGAATGCCATTCCTGAGTTTATTTGGGCTGCGTTTTTTTTTTGCGGGAGAGTGAAGATCAAGTCCCGGTCCGCAGCTCCAACACTAAGTGAGGGTGATCTGTCGGGTGACTCGGAGACGGATTCTGATTCCTCCGATGAGTGGCTGCCATCGAGCTCGGTGAGCTTCTGCGACGCATAAGCAGGCCAGACAACCCACCCAGAAGTCCAGGTGTCCATTTACATGTGATACTTTTATTTTGTTTGTCATCCTGTGACATCACAAGCACACGTGATGCTACTGTTATGTCTCAAGCGCATTGTTGATGCCTTTTTTTACCTCTTGGATGCTTTGAGATGAAAATGGTACAGTGGTACAGTTGAAGGTTTCCATTTTGGTGGCCTCAGTATAGCATCTCTGCTTTTTGCAGATGATGTGGTACTGTTGGGGCCTTCAAGTGGAGCTCTCCAACTCTCTCTTGAGCGTTTCACAGCCGAACGTGAAGCGGTTGGGATGAGAATCAGCACCTCCAACAAATCTGAGACAATGGTTCTCAGTCGGAAAAGGGTGTAGTGCCCTCTCCGGGTTGGGGAGGAGATTTTGCCTCAAGTGGAGGAGTTTAAGTATCTGGGTGTCTTGTTCACGAATGAGGGTGTAAGGGAGCGAGAGGTTGACAGGTGGATCGGTGCAGTGTCTGCTGTGATGCGGACTTTGTACCGATCTGTCGTGGTGAAGAAGGAGCTGAGCCAAAAAGCAAAGCTCTCAATCTACCGGTCGATCTACGTCCCAAGCCTCATCTATGGTCACGAGCTATGGGTTGTGTCCGAAAGAACGAGATCCCGGATGCAAGCGGCCGAAATGAGCTTTCTCCGTCGGGTGTCCGGGCTCTCCCTTAGAGATAAGGTGAGAAGCTCGGTCATCCGGGAGGGGCTCAAAGTCGAGTCGCTTCTCCTCCACATCGAGAGGAGCCAGATGAGGTGGCTCGGGCATCTGATTAGGATGCCCCCAGGACGCCTCCCTCGTGAGGTGTTCCGAGCATGCCCCCGGGGACGACCCAGAACACGCTGGAGACACTATGTCTCCCAGCTGGCATGGGAACGCCTCGGGATCCGCCAGGACGAGCCGGAAGAAGTGGCTGGGGAGAGAGACGTCTGGGTTTCCCTACTGAAGCTGCTGCCCCCGCGACCCGACCCCGGATAAGCGGCAGAAGATGGATGGATGGTACAGTCTGACAATGTTAGTAAATATTTCTACAAAGCCTGGTTGAAGCTGATTATCCCCCCAACTCCCACAGAGATTGTGAAAAGGCAGATGGAGAAGCATTTGCCACACTAAAAATAACTACAGTATTGAACGCACACACGCGCACCTGTATATCGCTCACGCACACACTTGCAATTAGTTCAAACACAGGCACACATCTGTAAATAGATTATTTTTGTTCTGTGTTTCTGGTTCTGAATCTGTTATAAATCTAAATAAATGTAGTTTTGTCATCAAAAAAGTCTTTTTTCTTTTGTCTTTTCATAGACGTAAACAACTGTCCAGGTGTTTGAGGTGTCACTTGAAGTTAAACATATGGTCATTGATCACCGTTCTGCTTGAGTTTGCTTCTCTGTAGAAAGAGTTCATTTTCTTGGCTTTGTGGGAAAAATCAGGCATTTAGCAAGAAAACGCCAGATTTTAACAGCCAATATCTCAAGAAAAATATTACCTAGAAATAAACTTTCTTTTCTGATTAAAGAAGAGAGTCTAAGATTTCTAACGCTGTGTTGAATGTTTATGTCGTCCAAAAACTCAATATTCTGTGGGTCCAGCAATTTGGGTGAAAATGACAAAAAAAAAAAAAAAAAAAAACTGGCACTGGAGCGGACACATTTTTTGCACATCTGGAAGTGAATGGGTTAAAAAAATAATATTAAGGAAATGCTCTGTTAAACAATGCAACAAATAGAGAATTTCTGAATTCTGTTACACTAAGAATTCCACCAAGTCAATCTGAAAAATCTGCAAAGAAGAGCTTAATTTGTACAGTGTAGCGAGGTGGCTGGTTATTTCTGACACCGTTTTGGAATGTGTGTCGTTGTTATAATGACATAGTGGAGCCAAAG
This sequence comes from Hippocampus bargibanti, assembly GCF_051943395.1. NCBI lineage: Eukaryota > Metazoa > Chordata > Actinopteri > Syngnathiformes > Syngnathidae > Hippocampus > Hippocampus bargibanti. The sequence continues at coordinate 22,497,153 of NC_142744.1, read as the reverse complement.
GCAAAGGTCTGCACTCAGTTTAATTTTTGATATTAACCAAGGCTTTATTTTATTTCATGGTTTTTGATAGAGAATAGACAGAATAGAAGTTAGCATGTTTCAACACAAAGCCCACATTGAAAGCACAGAAAACCTAGGGTTGATGTGGGGTGAACAGACACAGCCTGTTAATCTGTCATCTTCATGTAGGAGATCTGGCCTCGGACAGAATTTAGGACTTGGGAAACTCCTTCACATCAAGCGGTCATAAGCCAGGTTACAAATCTATTGGTTCAGGGAAAGACAACAAATTGAAATATCTGTTCTGTTGTTTATAGTTGTTGGTGCTTGGGACGTCCAGGGGCGTGGTATTCAAATCAAGAAGACTATGCTTTACTAATGCATAATTTCAATTTGCATATAATGTCAATAAATAGCTTGGCAGAGGGCTGCAGAATTTGGGTGTCGCTCATGAATGGTGGCATCCCATGCCGGCAGTAAAAGACAATATTCCTGTGTTCGAGCCTTTGTCCACAGCGTCCGACCGAATATCTCAGACAGTTTCATACGCAACACATTTTTGTCTGATTCCTAACAAAATACTGCGGGAAAGTCAGTTATTGTGTATTTTTATTTACCTTGCAATTTTATTTTTGTTGACGCAATATAAATTAGCTATATTTGGGTTATATTTGGCCCTAAACAGACAAGTGAAGAAAAAATGTTTACCTGGTAACAAGAGGGTTTTTCTTGCTAACAGGGCCTAATTTGGGTCCATGTTTTGCCAGGCGCTCATACATTACATTTCCCACAATGCAGTTGGTTGCCTGAAAGCAATCAATCACAAGCAAATATGAACTCAAAACAGTAATAATATTTAAACCATTGATCCATTGGCTCTGCACAGTTGGTCAATCACAAAAATGTTCAACCTGGTAAAAATATTGGTTTAACACTGACAAAAAACACAATCAAACGTTGACATTGAACAGTTGATATGAGCCAAAACTGGTAGATTGCAGTTTTGATGTCATTAAAAAATGACGTCCAATGCCACTGACCTCGACGTGACGTTTCACTGTTGATGTTTCACATAAATGTTCAACCTGATAAAAAATATTCGCCTAAAAGTAACAAAAAACGTAACCATATTTTGACATTGAACAGTTGATATGAGCCAAAACTGGAAGATTGCAGTTCTGATGTCATTAAAAAATGACATTCAATGCCAGTGACTTTGGCGTGGTGTTTGACTGTAGATGTTATCCAACTTTTTACTTTTTATTATGTCTCCTCTTAATTTAGTCAACTTCATAATTTATTTTCTCATCAATTTAGGAGACAAAATATGCCTTGGTGATATTTTATCTAAGAAATGTGACATTATGTTACACTACCTGTTCTTGATGCTGATGTACAATGTGCAGTTGTTCCTCATTAAGTTGGTTGAGTTTCTGTTGCAACAAATGGCAGCACTCCTCGATGTGCTGTGAGGAAAAACTGTATGAACAGCAAAAACAATTATTCTTCAAAAATACTTTGACATGCATACGGATCAGAGAAAAAGAACAATGCACTGAGTTTTTGGCATTCCTTAATTTGATTTCCCCCCAAAAAAGGAAAATTAAACGCAAAGGAAGACGGGAAAATGGCAGTCTGCACGCTAACTGATCTTTTCAACAATACATTTAAAGGACAACCTCTCACATCAGCTGCCTTTATGTCCTCTTTCACAACATCGATAAACCTCCTCTTTAGTCTTCCACTCTGCCTCTTGCCTGTCAGTTCAAGAATCAGCATCCTTCTTCAAATATCTTCACTCTCAAACCATCTCAGTCTGGCCTCTCTGACTTTCTCACCAAAACCTCCAATATGAGTTGTCCCTCTGATACACCTTCCTTCCTGACCCGATGCAATCTGGTCACTCCCAAAGAAAACCTCAACATCTTCATCTCTACTACCTCCAGATCTGCTTCCTATCTTTTCTTCAGTGGTATTGTCTTCAGTCCATACAATATAGCTGTTCTGAGCAGTTGTATACTTTTTTCCTTTCATTTTAGCTGAAACTCTATCATGCATCACACCTGACAATTTTTCTCCAGCCTCCCTGTACACGCTTCTTCACCTTTTTTTCCACACTCTCAGGACAGTTGACCCAAAGTACTTTATTCACCAAATATTTTTGCATTGACTTGCAAGGAAATGTTTCAGATAGACAGTGATACCACGGCTTACGAATGCTTTCGCTCACAAACCTTTCGCTTTACGAGCATTAAATTCGAGATAATATAATATTGGCATACAAACTAGTTTTCGGCGGACGAACCAAACCACACAGCGCCACGGTGGCTGGCGGACTTGATTTCTACACACACTTTGAGTGCAGACGTGGTTTGCTATTGAGTGGAGTACTTTTGTAATTATGGGACTGAAAAAGACCCCAACACGGGCTAGTGTTAAGGTAAAGAGGACAAAAAAGACAATTACGGTCGAGCAGAAGAAGGAGATCATCATAAACCACGAACGAGGTGTGCGTTTGTGTGACTTAGCGTCCCAGTACCAGTATGCTAAGTGGATCATTGCTACGTGTGGCTAAGGGTGTTGCTTTGTTGTCTAAGCAACAGTCTCAGGCAATAGAAGAGGTTGAAAAACTTCTGCTGATTTTGATTAACGAAAAGCAGCTAGCAGGGGACAGTGTCAGTTAGGGTATTATCGCCGAGAAAGCACGGCAACTTCACTCGGATATCATCAAGAGGCAACTACATCAACGACCATCACAAAGGTAAATAAAACGACTTTGTTATACAGTAGAGTTTATTTCTTTGATGACAATGCAATAGCACATTTATTAGGCATAAAATATGTCTATTTTGTGTAGTTTTAAGGCTCATTTAGTAGAAAATTATGTTTTATGGGGACCTGGGAACGGATTATTCTCATTTTCAATTGGTGACCCCAAGTACAGTAAAGTCTCGTTATATCGATATCGGATATATCGATAGTCCCGGTTATATCGATACTATTTCTATGCACGCACGGAGAAAATTACATGCAAACAGGGTCGGATATATCAATAGTCCCGGTTATATCGATATTTTTTCGGACTCCCTTGAATATCGATATAACGAGACTTTACTGTACTTAACATCCTTATCTCTTCTCCCTGTAACATCACTCTTGTACGTGTGTCCCTTTCATTCACACACATATATTCCATATTGCTGCGACTGACCTTCATTCCTCTCCTTTTCAGGGCAAAGCCCCACCTCTCTAGTTATTCCTCAAAAGCAGCAATAGATTAAAATCAATTAAATTCACATTGTATTGTAACTTTGCTTTCATGATAAACTCCCAATAATATGAGCTATGCCTGTCTAACATTTTAACCCCCATTTGAGTCTCCATAAGTCAAAAAGGAATTTACCAAACAAGCAGCACACCGGTTCATATTAATGAAAAGCAGTGTTCTGCATCTATGTTCATCCTGCCTGGACACGCTTCTTCACCTCTTTTCCACACTCTCCATTGCTCTGGACAGTTGACGCCAAGTACTTAAAATCATCCATCTTCTTTATCTCTTCTCCCTATAACTTCACTCTTGTACTTGGGTGTCCTTTTGTGGCTTGAAATTGTGTGTGACACGATGACAGAACACAAACCGGGAACGAGAAAAACAATTGTGTTTTTTTTTCTGCTTTGGTCAGAAGATCCAGAATATCAAATATTTAACTTGATGATGTGCATACATTTCTACAGTGAGGTCTGTTAAAATGTGTCTCACCTGTGAGGTACAAAAGTTTGAAGAGCAGAGTTCATGTCCACTGAGTTGCCATAACGTCGCCAACAAGGGTCCTGGATGATGATCAGGCCATTGTTTCCTCCAGTCTTATTATGGTCTGCTTTCGCACCTTGAAATTCAGACATGATAGATGTGACACATCATCATCAGACTATTGAGACCTAAAATCCGGGACACGCTGGAAAGACTATCTCTCGTGTATACTGGGAACACCTCTGCATCCCTTCGGAAGAGCTGGCTGGAGAGAAGAGTATGAAAAGAGGTTGGATCTCTCTTATGAGGCTGCTGTCAAATAGAAGAATGGATGTAATAGATGAACACACAAGACTTTTGAAACCTTCTCAATTACACAAATGCGCCTTCATAGAAGTGCCTGGGATCTTTCAGGTAAGCTCTTCCGTCGTGGATTAGGTTACCAACATGGTTAGAAAGGTCTTTAGTGATAACCCCCCTACAAACAAAATTCTTAAATGCCCTGGATGTGGTCTGGCGCTTTCTGGTTGACAATCCTCTGCAATGGGTTGTGGACATCAAAAACACTGCTTCTAGATTTGTAGACTGGTTTGGTAGTCCCTTTTAAAGTTGGTATATTTCGAGGGTGTGCTACAACAATTCTATTCAGGTATAATGTAGAGTTGTCAACCAGGCAGTCAAATGCCAGATTTAAGAAGACATAGTTTTGTTTAGTCCATGGAACAGTGGACAATCTGTACCCTTGGGAGTGCAGTTAGTGTCACATCCTGAGTGGCGACAGGTGCGCGCCCCTCCCCTCCCCGTTCCTCTGGCTCGGACACCTGTTTCCTATTCACTGATGTGCCTTCTGACTATAAGGGTCACCCAGTTTCCCTCGGTATTTGCCGGTGTATTTCCCGTTGTGACTTTATCGCTTCAGCCGTATGCCAGTTTGGTCTCGCTCTGTATTGCTGCCCCGTTCTGTTTTGTTTTCTCCCTTGCGTGTCTCAGTAAAGCCCTTTTGAACTAATCTACAGTCTCCATCGTGTATTTTGGATCCAGCTCCTTTTTGTCCGACGAGGTCGTTTGCATTTTCCTCGTGCGGAAGTGACAGTCCATTTAACCGGTTGATGTGTTTGCTTTTTGGAGAAGGTAATCAATCAAACATATCCCTTGGAAAATTCCGTACGAGTGCTTTGGAAGTAAGAGGGAACAAATTCCCTGAAACAGGGAGTTTATTCAGTCGCTGTACAACCGGTCTCAGATGTTAGTCCACATTGGCAGCGGGATATCTGACTCATTTCCACTGAGGGTTGCACTCCATCAAGGCCACCCTTTGTCACTGATTCTGGTTATAACTTCTATGGAGTGAATTGCTAAGTGCAGCCAAGACATAGAAGGAATCTCAATTCAATTCAACTGTATTTATAAAGCATGTTCAAACAGCCATCTCTGTTTCAGATGGTCCCGCCCCCTTGGTCTTGCCTTGCTCGAGAATCAAAACAATGGCTTCAGATTCGGAGAAGATGCTTTCTTTTTACTCATCCAGTTATGAATATGATTCAAATAGTTCTGAAGAGGAAAGCATACAAGTTTGCAATCGATTAAAGGAGTCCTCCCATATTAATTCGAGTCATCAATGACAGCAATGTAGCACCCAGAAAATGCAGAAGATGGCGCCCAAGCTCTGTTGGAAATGGGCTGATTTATCTGCTGGGAATTCGTGTCAGCGAATATCAAATAGTTGTCTTGGTGCAACACACAACCATTTACCATTGCATTATTTATGTGTTTTCCTTCTAATTTCGCCATCAACACGGATCAACACGAAGTTTTCAGACCAAACAAAGTACCGCAAAATGCATTGTGTGTCGCTTTCTTACTCTAGAGCGTTCCAAACGTGACGTGGGGATCATCATTAACTCGAAAACAAGACTTCCTGAATATTCAGCACGAGTCTTAAAATGTAAAATATAGCTATATGCGGTGGAATCTTTGTAAAATACGCTCAGTAGAAGTCATTTGAAGTGATTTTACAAATTATGGAGACAATTTGTCCGAAGGCGTCGGTTGTCCTTTAATGGAGGAGTAGCTGACCACAAAGTCAAGTGCAATCCAGAGCCGGGATGTGACAAAGGCATGGATTAGTGTCCCAAGGTGCACACGAGAAAGGAGAGGTTTTACACATCTTCAGCAACCTAGCCAGTTGCCTAAATAGAAAAACAGCTGGAACTAAACTTAACTTCAACACTAATTTGCCAAAGAAGTTTAAAATCACTTGTCCACTTTAAAACCCAAGTTTGAGATTCTTTGAAGAAGGAGATGGGCTGAAAGGTGACACCTAATTTATTGTTCACCCAAATTGACATGGAGTGGGTCATGAACAAAATAACAAGCTCCTGGATCCAAGTGCCCAAAATCAATTTCCGTATTTAAGCCTGTCCGGTGCGCTATGTTGGAAAAATAGTTTAAAGCTCGGCCATTTGAGAGGAGCTTAAATAAAAACCACTGCTCCTTTGCTTCATTAAGAAGTAAGGCAGATCAAGGTGTTCTGGGCACATTGCACTTGAAGTGGGCCAGGCCATCTTGGAGAGACCATGTCTCTTGGTTGGCCAGAAAATGTCTTGGCATCACACTTAAGGGATGAAGTAGCTGGAGAATATTACGCCTGTGCTTCCCTATTAAAATTGCTGGTTCTACCACTCATTGTTGGATAAGTGGAAGAAAATGGAAGGAATGCTCGATAGATTGATATACTGTATATTAGTCTAAGAGACATACAAATTAATCGCAACATTATTTACCATTCACTGTACATGAATATACAGTTGTGCCTTGACATACGTGACCACGTTTTTCTACGAGACTTCATTCAGCAAATACAGGTATTTTTGCATTACATGCAAGGCAATTTTTCAGATATACAGTGATACCTCGGCTTATGAACGCTTTAGCTCACGAACTTTTCGCCTTATGAATAATCTTGGCATACGAACTAGTTTTCGGTGGACGAACCAAACCACACCGCGCCACGGTGGCTGGTGGACTAGTTTTCGGCGGAAGAACACCAAACCACACGGTCGAACAGCGCCACGGTGGCTGGCGGAATAGTTTTTCACACCCCCTCTGAGTGCAGACATGGTTTGCTATCGAGTGGAGTACTTTTGTAATTATAGGACCGAAAAAGACCCCACCACAGGCTCGTGGTAAGGCGAAGAGGACACAAACAAATTACGGTCGAGCAGAAGAAGGAGATCATCGAAAAACACGAACGGGGTGTGCATTTATGTGACTTGGAGTCCCAATAAAAGAGCTTGAAAAACTTCTGTTGATATGGATTAACAAAAAGCAGCTAGCAGGGGACAGTGTCAATTAGGGTATTATCACCGAGAAAGCACGGCAACTTCACTCAGATATCATCAAGAGGCAACTACATCAACGACCATCACAAAAGTAAATAAAACGACTTTATCATACAGTACATTTTTTTCTTTAATTACAATACAATAGCACATTTATTATACATACAATAAGGTATATTTTGTGTAGTTTTAAGGCTTAGAAAATTAGAAAGTAGAAAATTATGTTTTATGGGGACCTGGGAACGGATTACAGTGAGACCTCAACTTACGAACTCAACTCACACAGACAGAGTGTGTAAGTCAAAAAAAAAAATTCCCATAGGAAACCATTAAAATGGGAATAATCCGTTCCCGGGATTCCATAAAATTTACTTTTCAACTAAATAAGCCTTAAAACTACACACAACATCCCTTATTCTATGTATAATAAATGTGCTATTGTATTGTAATGAAAGAAAAACACTGCATTGTATCATAGTCACTTTATTTATTATACTTTGCCTCTCAGAAATCAAATCCTGGTTTTCTCATAACTTTCTCAAACTAAACAGTGAAAAAACTGAACTTCTCCTTGTCGGTACAAAATCCACCGTTCACAAAGCAAACAGTTTCTCTCTCACCATTGACAGTTCTACCGTGTCCCCCGCCCTTCAGGTTAAGAGCCTGGGTGTCATCCTCGATAGCACACTATCTTTTCACTCGCATATAAATAACATAACCCGGTCTGCATATTTTCACCTCCACAATATCAATCGTCTCCGTCCCTCACTCACCCCTCACACAACTGCTATCCTCGTCCACAGTCTCGTCACCTCCCGTATCGATTATTGTAATTCACTTCTTTTCGGGGTCAATCAAAAATGTCTCCATAAACTCCAACTAGTCCAAAATTCCTCAGCCCGGATCATCACAAAAATCCCCTCCTTTCACCACATCACCCCTGTCCTCCAACAGCTCCACTTGATACCTGTTAAACTCCGTATTGAATTCACTTCTGTTTACATTTAAAGCCATCCATAACCTTGCCCCCCCTATCTGTCTGACCTAATTCAAATCTCTGTTCCTTCTCGGGCCCTCAGATCCTCTTCCTCCCTCCACCTCTACATGCCCTCTGCCCGTCTCAACGATGGGGTGCAGAGCTTTCAGCCGCTCCGCTCCTAAACTCTGGAACTCACTTCCACCCAACATCCGCAACATTGACTCCCTTCCTACTTTCAAATCTCACCTGAAAACCCACCTATTTAAACTTGCTTTCATGGTCTAATTTATTCAGCTGTTTTATTATTTATTTTTTTATGCATGATTTTACTATTTTGTGTATTGTTTTTGTTGTAAAGTGTCCTTGGGTGTTCAGAAAGGCGCTTGTAAATTAAATGTATTATTATTATTATTATTTACATTTGTGATGGGGGCGGCCCGGTAGTCGAGTGGTTAGCACACCGGCTTCACAGTGCAGAGGTCGTCGGTTCGCGTCCCGGTCCGGTCTCCCTGTGTGGAGCTTGCATGCTCTCCCCGGACCCGCGTGGGTTTTCTCCGGGTCCTCCGGTTTCCTCCCACACTCCAAAAACATGCATGGCAGGCAGATTGACCACTCCAAATTGTCCCTAGGTGTGAGTGTGTGACTGTTGTATGTCTTTGTGTGCCCTGCGATTGGCTGGCAACCAATTCAGGGTGTCCCCCGCCTCGTGCCCGAAGACAGCTGAGATAGGCTCCAGCAACCCCCGCGTCCCTAATGAGGAATAAGCGGTACAGAAAATGAGATGAGATAATACAATAATACTTATCCTGTGACTGTAAAGTCTCCTTGAGTTTTGAAAGGTGCTTATGAATGAAATTTATTATTATTATTATTATTATTATTATTATTATTACTACGGTACGGAAAATGAGAGATGAGAGACATTTGTGATGGTCATTTATGGCTTATGGAAGGAGAGTCACCTTCCATAAGGACTGTTGGTAACTTAACCTCTGGTGCTGTTCGGTCGTGTACTTCCGCCAAAGATCACTCCGCCAGCCGTGGTGGGTGTGTATTATGAAAATAGTGCTTATAATAAGGTTTAATTTTCATAAATTTGACGTTTGTAAGGCGAAAAGTTTGTAAGATAAGGTGTTTGTAAGTTGAGGTCTCACTGTATTTTCATTTTTTAATGGTTTCTTATGGGAAATAAATGTTTGGCAGACAAACTTTTTGCCTTATACACACTTTCTGGGAACCAATTAAGTTTGTAAGCTTAGGTATCACTGTAATCATTGTTAGAGGGCAGTAAATGCAACTAACTTCACAACAATTAGCAACAGTTCTTCAAAATCGAGTATTCAAACTTCATGCCAGTCTAAGTTAAAGTTAATTAAGTATATGAAAAATGGCATGTAAAATAAAGGTATAATTAAATATCTCGTTATTTTTGACACCTATCTTGATAATTATATGACTATGAGCATGGTGAAAACTGCATAAAAAGAAAGAAAGAAAATGTTAGCTATCCAAAAGCCTGTGGAAAGTTTTGTATGTGTGTGTGGGGAGTATTTTTAGAACGTCCTGAAAGTCAAAGTAATCTTCTCTCTGATCCCTTCAGTGGTCGCCAGAGCGAATCAGTGTCCTCCATCTAATCCTGTTTTGTGCATCCTTGCTCTTTGACAACATCCATAATCCATAAACCTCCTGTTGGGCCTTCCTTTTGGTCTGCTGCCTGGCAGTTCACCGCTCAGCATCCTTCTCCCGATATAGTCGCTCTCTCTCCTCTGGACATGTCCCAAACCATCTCAGTCTGGCCTCTGACTTTCTGTCCAAAACCTCTAATATGAGTTGTCCCTCTAATATACTCATTCCTGATCCGATCCAACCTGGTCACTCTCAGAGAAAACCTCAACATCCTCATCTTTGCTACCTCCAGCTTTGCTTAGTGTCTTTTCTTTAAGGACAACTGATGTCTCCGGACAAGTTGTGTCCATAATTTGTAAAATCACTTCAAATGACTTCTACTGGTCGTATTTTACAAAGATTCCACCACATATAGCTATATTTTACGTTTTAAGACTCGCGCTGAATATTCCGGAAGTCTTGTTTTTGAGTTGGTGACGATTCCTCACGTCACATCACTGAAGGAACCCCCCTGAGCGAGAAAGGACATACCTTGCATCACCTCAATGCATTTTGTGGGACTTTGTTTGGTCTGAAAACTTTGTGTTCATCCGTGTTGACGGCGAAATTAGAAAGAAAACAGATAAATAACGCAAAGGTGAATCGTTGTTTGTTACACCGAGACAACTATTAGATATTCGCTGACAAAAATTCCAAGGTGAAAAATCAACCAATTTCCAACTGAGCTCTGGCGCCATCTTCTGCATTTTCTGTGACGCTACACATCAGTCCTGACGCCTCAAAATGACCCTGAAGACCTTCTTTAATCGATTGCAAACATTTATACTTTCCTCTTCAGAACTATTTGAATCATATTCATAACTGGATGCGTAACAAGAAAGCATCTTCTCCGAACTGAAGCCATTGATTGAACCACGATGGGTTGCAGAGCTTTCAGCCGCTCTGCTCCCAAACTCTGGAATTCTCTTCCACCCAACATCCGCAATATTGACTCCCTCCCTATTTTCAAGGCTCACCTCAAAACCCACTTGTTTAAAATTGCTTTCAATGTATAGTTCTATCTGCTATTTTATTATGTATCATTTTACTCATGGTTTTATTGTTATGTGCTTTGTTTTATTGTTTTTATTGTAAAGTGTCCTTGGGTGTTTTGAAAGGCGCTTGAAATAAAATGTATTATTATTATTTTTTGGGTCTCGAGCAATGCAAGATGTCTTGACTTTCTGATTTTTTTTTTGCAGATTTTGGAAACTAAGTCATTTTTATTGGTGTTTTGCATTTGACTAAAATATCAGCCTGCGTGCTTTGGGTATTTTAGATGCCATAAAACGTTTTTCTGATGTCAGTTAAGAAACAAAAAAGTGATGTCGGTTGTCCTTTAAGTGGCACTGGCTAGTCTCACCAGTTTTATACACCTTTCCTTTAATTTTAGCTGAAACCCTTCTATCACACAACACACCTGACATTTTTTTTCTCCAGCCGTTCCAGCCTGCCTGTAGACGGTTCTTCACTCTTTTTCCACACTCTCCATTGCTCGGGACAATTGACTCCAAGTGCTTAACATCCTTATTTCTTCTCCCTGTAACCTCACTCTTGTACTTGGGTCCCTCTCATTCAGCAATACATTAAAATCAATTCAATTCACATTGTATTGTAACTTTGCTTTCGTGATAAACTTCCAGTCATATGAACTAGGCCTGACTAACATTTTGACATTTCCCATAAGTTTCGACCTCAACAATCAGTTTACAAAAAGGATTTTTACTCAACAAGCAGAACACCGCTTTTCATATTAATGAAAAGCGGTGTTCTGCTTCAATGTACAACATGGATTTTAACAGAGAGGAGCTAATTTAGAAACAAATAGTTGTACAGACCTTTTTGCAAGAGAGTTCTGAACTGCTCCACGGCGCTGTCCACTTTGACCTGGTAGAACTCCCACATTTTAATTTGAGGGTACACATCCTGCCACAGCACACTTCGGATGTCCTGACACACACACACACACACACAAAACAAACACACAAACACACGCACGCGCGCGCGCACACACACACACACACACACACACACACACACACACACACACACACACACACACACACACACACACATACACACACAGGTATTTTAATACACAGGTATTATTTTTGTAATTATTTCGAAACAAATATATACTAGTAACATCTGACTTAGTTTGCTGGCCAATCAAGCACAGGAATCCCATGGTCATTGAACCAGGATTTGGTACTTTAGGCCAAGTGAACAGGTGCCAAGTCCTGTTGGAAAATGAAATGACCATCTCTAAAGAGCTGATTTGCCAAAGGAAGCATGAAATGCTCTAAACTATCTTGATAGACAGCTGTGTTGACCACAGTGGACCAACGCCAGAAGATGACAGGTCACCAAAAACAATAACAGACTGTGGAAACTTCACACTGGACTTCAAGCATTTTGAGTTGTGGGCCTCTCCTTTCTTCCTGGGACAGAGGTGGGCAAACTCCGCCCAGTGGGCCAGATCTGGCCCGTTGGTCTTTTTAATCTGCCCCGCCAAAGGTTGGTACACAACTGAGGTTCGATATGAATGACTACATTCATTTCATTTGGAGTCGTAATGAATAGCATTTCAACACTGGGTGACACAGTCGAAGTCGCAGAGCACAGGGGAAAGAGAGGGAGAGAAAGAGAGAGACAGATCGAGGAAAATAATTATTTACCACTTGTGGACCTCTGTCAACCGTGAATTGCCGAAGCAGGTATAAAAAATATATCCATTAAAATTTTCCTGACTACATTACATTAATGATTGACGAATACAAACAAAAGTCCTGGCTGCCGTATGGAAGTGCGTCGGCCCAGATATTATGTATCATTGGATCCAAAACGGTGACATGCAAGTGACTCTCGATTGCAGTGAGTTTTGTGAATGTTTTTAAATTCGTTATTTTACATTTATATCTTGTAGATCGTGGAAGCCTTTGTTTGGTAAATACTAATAAGATAGGAGGCGAGCTCTATGATGCTAACTATGAACAGAGAAAACCTTCAAGGGTTCTGTGACTGGCTTCAAGTTGATATAAAGGCCCTATAGTCTAGGACAAATATGGTCAAGCTACGGCCCGTGGGCCACACACGGCCCGTTCGGCTTTTTAATCCAGCCCGCCGAACTTGGCCAAATTATAGTAAAAACAGTTTTAGACTTTTTTTTCGAGGCTAATCATCCAGCTCGTAAATTATTTGTTGAACGTGTATAAGTAAAATGTAGCTTGTAGCTTATTATTTGTTATTCATGTCCTTATGTGCCACATATCACGTTAATGGTATATTGGTAATTCACAGAGCTTTCACCCCCCATCCCCTTTCAATTGCTGCTGTGGACTGCAAATTTCCCCATTGTGGGACGAATAAAGGTTTTCTGATTCTGATTCTGATTCATATATGCTTCATATGTCGTGTCCTTCACCGGTTTTGTCACTTGCATACGGCTCGAATTGATACGGAAGGACTTCTTTAATCAATCGCAAACTACGTATGCTTTCCTCTTCATAACTATTTGAATCATATTCATAACTGGATGAGTAACAAGAAATGATCTTCTCCGAATCTGAACCCTCTGAAGCCATTGTTTTGATTCTGGAGCAAGGCAGTTTGTGAAGGAGGTTCCCGATGAGACGTTACGAACACGGGGGCGGGAATTTCTGAATCTCTCCAGTTGAGCTCATTAGTGGGAGTTTTGGGCAACTTTAAGTAATTTTTATTGGTGTTTTGCGTTTGACAAAAAATATCAGCCTGCGTGTTTTGGGTATTTTAGATGCTATAAAACGTTTTTTTTCTGATGTCAGTTAGGAAAAATGGTGTCGATGGTCCTTTAAATGGCATTTTCTTCACGATCCTCTCCAGGTGCCAGTCAGCTCTGCTGCTCGTGCACTTTTTCCTTCCACACTAAACTTTCTGTTCATGTGCTTTGACACAGCACCCTGGGAAGAGCCAACCTCGTTTACTGTGCTTTTAAAGGCTCAAGCACCCTTGTCAGGTGTTTTGCATTAATTGGCTGACAAGGTTGTGACAATTTAAGCGACAAAATTCGACATTTTCACGATACTTTAATTTTTGAGACTGATTTAGCAGTTTTTATAAATTGTAAGACATAATAATCCAAATATTAGCAAATAAAAGCTTGAAATATCTTGCAATGCATGTTATGAGTCTAAAGAATATATTAATTTCACCTTTAAGTTAAATTACTTAAATGAATGAACTTATTTCACAATATTCTAATTCTTAATGTCACATTTTGGTTTTCGACCAATGAGTTGCCCTGCCTGCAGCTGCACAGATGTTGGTCATTGTCATCAGTAGCAGTGAAGACTCCCGGCACGACCATTCAGTGTAGAGTCATTGTTTGCTCCTGTCATGTTTTGCTTGTCTTTGTCTCCGCTGGAGCTCATATTTTATCCATGCTCTCGTTTGTGTTTTCTTCTTGTCCTTGGTGATGTTTTCGCTCATGTTACGGTCACTGCTATTTTTTTGCGTCGGCCACGGTTATTGTTCGTCGCTTTGGATTTTTTGCTTTTGTCATATCTGAGCTCTGGATTTATTTATTCCTTTTGAAGTACACCCTCCTCTTCCCCTCTGCCGGCATTTTTGTGGTCCACCTCCACCATCTTGCATTCGTGACAGAAGGTCCTGACAAACCACTGGACCATGCAGGCGAGTGCCTCCAATCAGGCCGTCACGTTTCTGTTCCCTGGTGAAGCAAGGGTTGGATTGGATTGGATTGGATTTGCCTTTATTAGTCTCACAGTGGAGACATTTACATTTCACAGCAGCAAAGTGATGAAAGTGAGTGAGTGGTTGCAGGCGCCTTCTCGTTTCTGTCCTGTGGCGAGGCAAGGACTGTTGTCGCCTTTTTGTTCCTGTTTCTCGGTGAAGCAAGGGTTGCCGCCGCCTTGATGTTACTGTTCCCTGGAGAGGCAAGGTTTGCCGCCGCCTTGATGTTACTGTTCCCTGGAGAGGCAAGGTTTGCAGTCTCCTTGTTCCCGTTCCTTGGCGAGGCAGGCCTTTTGGAAAACTGTTGGAATCAGTCCCTTGAGGGAGGGGTACTGTAATGTTTTGCTTTGCGACCAACGAGTTGCATTGTTGGGCCCTGCCTGTAGCTGCACAGGTGTTGGTCATTGTAATCAGTGGCAGCTCTATCCCCTCACATAATGTGGCCGGTTTATGGGGTAATTTGTAATGCATGATGTGAGTTGGTGGTCCACTCTGGCATGCAGCGGCATGGGTTTGGCTGAATGGTGTTCAAGGCACTGGAGAAATCGAAGAACAGGATCCTCACAGTGCGCCAAGCATTCTCTCAGTGTAAAAGCGGCGAGTGGAGGAGGTAAATGATGGTGTCCTCCACACCGATGGCTTCTAGGCAAACTGTAGCGGGTCCAGTGATGAGATCACCAGTGGATGTTGGTAGGCGAGGAGAAGTCTCTCCGGCGTCTTCATCAGGTGAGACGTCAGCACCACCGGTCTGTCGCTGTTGACCTCCTTCGGGTGGGGAATCTTGGGCACTGGGAACAGGCATGAAGTTTTCCACGGCTGTGGGACTCTACCCAGTTTCAGGCTCAGGTTGAACATGTACTAGACAACTGAGGAGTTGAGAACTGACTGCAGCCTTCCACATCTTCATCCTCATCAGTTGGTTCTGCATCTGTGCGGTTGTGACAGACAGGCAGGAACCAGAAGACAAAGTGGGGGTTGAGGGTATAGTGTCGGCTAAGAGGGCAGCTTTTTGTTGGAAGCTGGTTGAGAGAGGAGGTAAGGAGGGGAAGTCCACAGTGGGAGTGGGTGCCGATGCAGAGATGAAAGTCCTCTGGATTTCTCTCCGTCTCCTGGATTTTGATGTTCATTGGTGCAGGTGGGGACTTTTTCCTGCAGAAATCCACAACCAACACCTTAGTTTTTCTGGGGTTGATCCTGCGTCAGTCCCTTGTACTCCCAATTATCTCCCTCTCTAATGAGGCCCTCAATCGCTGAGTCATTAGAGAAATTGTGAAGGTGGCCGGTTGGAGTGATGTAGCTGAAGTTCGAGGTATAGAGAGTGAACAGTAATGGAGCCAGGACTGTTCCCTGCGGCGCCCCAGTGCTGCAGAGAAGCACGTCTGACTCACAGTTCTTTGCCCTCAGATACTGTGGCCAGTTTGTTTGGTAATCTGTAATCCATGATGTGAGGTGGTGATCCACTCGGCATGCCGCAACTTGTCCCCCAGTAGGTTGGTACACCAAAAAGTCTTCCATTTTTTTAAGACCTCACAGCATGCCTTAAAGCGCGACATTAGTTATTAGGTTAATATGCCGATTTATTGGCCAATCTCCTGAACTGTCAGGTCTAGTGGGATCACGGTCATGAGCGTCTGCTGCTGTTACGACTACTACAGTGGCAAGAGTTTTAATTGTAAGTTTAAAATCTTCTTTCCCTTTCGGCTTTTCCCTTCAAGGGGTCGCCACAGCGAATCTGTGTCCTCTATCTTCAGAGGTTTGATTTGCATGTTTGTTTTGGCCAAGCTTTTACGTCGGATGCCCTTCCTGACACAACACTCTGTATTTATCCGGGCTTGGGACCGGCACAAGAAGACTTATGTCCCCTTGTGGCTACAGAACAAGCAACTCGCTCAGTAGAAGACGCCCAAACACAAAATTGTCAGAGGCACAGCAACAATCAATAAAGCAAAAGTATACTCACCATTTGACACTGTCATAAAATCAATGCACGAATTACTATTGACAGTCTTACAATGTTACAACATAACAAAGAAGCATCTTGTCCAAGCGAGCTTGTAATACATACAGGAACTATAATGGCACTCTGAAAGTGTCAGCTCGTCAGGACATGACACCTGGTATTGATGCAATTGTACAGGCCAAAAGATGCCAAATATCAGGAACAAAAACAATGGTTGAAAAATTCCTTTCTTTATAAATATCATTTAATCTTGAAGTGCATGACTATATTTTTCGGTACCGATTTATTGTTAAAGTTTTGTGCCATTGTAGAATCATTGGTAACTGTTGCAATGCATATATGTGAATGATAAAAGTAAATTGCACATTTGTTTATGAAACGAAATGTTGTGTAAGAGGAATGTTCATTAAATGTCATCATTTTCCAAATGTTCTTGTGCTTCTTCACACCAAAACTAATG
Organism: Hippocampus bargibanti; assembly: GCF_051943395.1. Lineage (NCBI taxonomy): Eukaryota > Metazoa > Chordata > Actinopteri > Syngnathiformes > Syngnathidae > Hippocampus > Hippocampus bargibanti. The sequence continues at coordinate 22,480,266 of NC_142744.1, read as the reverse complement.
AAAAACATTATGTTTTGGTTATTTATAGCATGTATGGTATCATTTTAATGGTCAGACCCACTAACATATGCCAAGGCCATATGTGGCCCACGATGTGAAATGAGTTTGACACCCCTGATGTAGAAGAATGAATTTACAATGCGGGGGGCGCTAAAGGATGAATACACTTGAATTTCTTCAATTCCCTACTCCAAAAAAATGGCCCTCTTAACTTTTTAGTACCCCTAATGTTAGTGTTGTGGACAGCCACTTTTTGTGAGTTATATAAATAAAGATGTTTGTATTAATCAACCAGAGTCATGCCCCGCATTGGGGACATGGGTGTAATCCACTCCAGTCTCTTAAATCAAGTCGTCTTCCTACTCTTTTTTTTCTTCTCGCTGCTGCTGGGTACATCTTCGATCTTGCCATAAGTGGTGAATGCTTTGACTGACTTATTTGTCTTCTTATCACAGGTATCTTGCTCTTTTGAGTCTTAATTTTGCTGATATATCACAAAAAGTAGCTGATGGGAGCAACTTCATTTGAAGGGAACAAGCTGCCGCACTTTCAGGATGGTGTGGGGCAGTTGTTCAATACTCAGAATCATGACATGACCACATTCAACTGTAAATTTGATGCAATCTTGGAGTTTCTTTGTAAAATGGAAAAGAACAAGGACCATTTGTTATCTGGCGTTGAAAATGTGTTTGAGAATTCAGTTACCTGATCTGAATGACATCACATTTTAGAAGCCTTCCAAAGATGGCTGAAATTTTTGCAAGTCTGCTCCCAAAACATGTTGTCTATACCAACCTCTAAATAAAAAATATGCATGGACACTTGTGTTCCAATTAGATCATTATCATTCTTTCTCGGGGCTGAGACTGGCATCCCAAGCGCCCCCCCCCCCCTCCACAGAGACGATTGGCTTGGCGAAAATAAAATAAGAGAAAACCTAGGTCGGCAGCAAATTCAACACTATGTAGACTGATGCACATGCAAAAGCTATCGGAGGAGTCACTACTGTATGAGAGCAGTAATTACTGTGTACTGTATATTCAATGGGCATTTATAACGTGGTCTTACGATCCTTCGCCCTCGATTGCTCAATTTTAGTTTGGGTGGGTTTGAGCTTCTTCCATTTCCGGATGATAGAGGTCATAAGAACCTTCGATATTGCAGAAATATTTCTGTATTACTCAAAACAAATCTGTCTCAGAGGTCAGCAGAAAATTCCTGTTTTTGTTGTTGTTTTTTTTTTTTTTTGTTTTGACACATCCCGTTAACTCAGGACCTAATATGAATAGGTCTGCCCAATCGATGGAATTTACCAGAAGTGAATACCAATTTAGCTGTAGAAAGAGGGATCATCACTGAAGTGCCAATAGCTTCCTTCTGAAGTTTGACAACAATCGAAACCAAAGTATAAAAAGCAAGAATGCACTTACATTTAGTTGATTTTTATTGGTGATAGTAGCAGAAAGGCCAATGTCCTTGTACTTTCCATCTATGATTCTAGTTGTTAAATGCCAGATAGCTCTGTCCAAGACCCAGGCTGGACGTAGATGGGGAGAGTTCATCAGGTTGTATCCACATTCTGGATGTTCTCGTATCCACTTGCTATTAGCGGCTGTAAACAGAAAAGAAACAAAAAACTGTGGCCGAAATCACAGTCATTTGCCTCACACAGAGGAAAACATCCAGCCATAGTGCCGTATTTTTGTGCCCAGCGCATGTCTGTGCATAGAATATGGATGGATAATGAGGGAGAGATAGTTCAGGAGTGTTGTTATTATTGATGAATCCATTTGAGAATATTTTGTTAAGGGCAACTTAAGTCAACTTGTCTTAAAGGACAACCGACACCTCCCAACAAGTTGCATCCATAATTTGTAAAATCACTTGAAATGACTTCTACTGATCGCATTTTATGAAGATTCCACCGCATATAGCGATATTTTACCTTTTAAAATCTGCGCTGAATATTCATGAAGTCTTGTTTTTGAGTTGAAGCCAATGCCAGAAGTGATGTCACAGAGGGAACTCCCCTGACCGAGAAAGTGATACAGTGCATTTTGGGTACTTTGTTTTGTTGATCGCGAAATTAGAAGGATAACAACATAAATAACTTGATGGTGAATCGTTGAGTGGCAGTCAATTGTGGTAACATGCATAAAGATGGTGTAAGTTTACACAAATTCCCAGCGGACAAACCAGCCATTTCCAACGGACCAGAGCAGTAGGGAGAGAGGAGAGAAGGAGAGGGTGAGGGACAGGGGAGGGGAAGGGACAGGGAGAGGGAGGAGGGAGAAGGAGGGGGGAGGGAGGGGGAGAGAGACAGAGAGAGAGAGAGAGAGAGAGAGAGAGAGAGAGAGAGAGAGAGAGAGAGAGAGAGAGAGAGAGAGAGAGAGAGAGAGAGAGAGAGACTAAACTAATAGACCAGATGTATTTTAGAGGGCACGCCCTGTATCTATGGACAGCCAAAAATACCTAAAGAAGGGAAAAGAAGAAGGAAGAAACCAAAAATCAAAGGAGTAACAAGACCTTATTTTGCAAGGGTTTCGGAAAAACTCCAAAGGCTCCTATGGCCACAAAAAATCCTACCTATTTCAAACCTATAAATACCGTAAAGGACAACAGACGTCTCCGGACTAGTTGTGTCCATAATTTGTAAAATCGCTTCAAATGACTTCTACTGAGCGTATTTTGCAAAGATTCCAACGCATAGAGCTATATTTTACGTTTGAAGACTTGCGCTGAATATTCCGGCAGTCTTGTTTTTGAGTTGGTGACGAGTTCTCACCCTACGTCACTGAAGGAACGACCCTGACTGAGAAAGGACATACCTTGCATCACCTCAATGCATTTTGCGGTACCTTGTTTGGTCTGAAAACTTCGTGTTGATACGTGTTGATGGCGAAATTAGAAGATAAACACATAAATAACGCAATGGTGAATCGTTGTATGTTGCACTGAGACAACTCTTTGATATTTGTTGAAAAAAATTACTAGCTGCAAAACAATACTGTTTCCAACTGAGCTCCATCTTCTGCATTTCTGTGACACTACACATCATTCTTGAGCCATCAAAACGACCCAGAAAACCTTCTTTAATCGATTGCAAACATTTATACTTTCCTCTTCAGAACTATTTGAATCATATTCATAACTGGATGTGTAACAAGAAAGCATATTCTTTGAATCTGAAGCCATTGTTTTGATTCTCAAGCAAGGCAAGACGTCTTGGCGTGACGTCACGAACTGGGGGCGGGACTTTCTGAAAATGCCCAATTCGCAACTTTTTGCAGATTTTGGACACTTTAAGTCATTTTTATTGGTGTTTTGCATTTGACTAAAAATATCAGCCTGCGTGTTTTGAGTATTTTAGATGCTATAAAACGTTTTTCCGAAAAAGTGGCGTCGGTTGTTCTTTAAGACAAAAATTAGTGCATCCAAAAGATAGGCTGTCAAATTAAAAACAAAGTAATGTGGTTTATTCCATGCATTGTGGGCGGCCCGGTAGTCGAGTGGTTAGCACACCGGCTTCACAGTGCAGAGGTCGGCGGTTCGCGTCCCGGTCCGGCCTCCCTGTGTGGAGTTTGCATGTTCTCCCCGGACCCGCGTGGGTTTTCTCCGGGTCCTCCGGTTTCCTCCCACACTCCAAAAACATGCATGGCAGGCAGATTGACCACTCCAAATTGTCCCTAGGTATGAGTGTGAGAGTGACTGTTGTACGTCTTTGTGTGCCCTGCGATTGGCTGGCAACCAATTCAGGGTGTCCCCCGCCTCGTGCCCGAAGACAGCTGAGATAGGCTCCAGCAACCCCCGCGACCCTAATGAGGAATAAGCGGTACGGAAAATGAGATGAGATGAGATTCCATGCATTGTAAAAATGAAGATTGTAAAGAGCAATACAGTGATACCTCGGTTTACGAACCCCTTGGCTTATGAACTTTTCGGTTTACGAACGTTACGAAAATTTTACCTTGGCATACGAACTTTTTTCATACACGGAGCTGCCTCAATGAGTGATGTGTCATTCGCGAACGAGCCCATTTTTCTAACAACGAAATGGCAGCCGAATGTTTTTCTCCTCTATTCCCCGCCCCCAGTCGTCGGTTAAAGCCACATGATTGGTCAAGAACGCAGCAGTGAGGGGGTGGTTTAAACATTAAAGAGACAGGCAGACGACAGTGACAGTTTCAACTTTGATAGTTCAAAGGCAGAGTGTAGACTGCAAGGAAGTATCCCATCAATCGGACTCCACAAACAACCCGCACAAGCCATCTGTATGTACACTTGATGCAAAAAGCTATCAACCCAGCTAAACAGAACACAATTGATGAGGAACTAGATGAAATTATCACAGAGAAAGCACCTACAAGGGATCATTCCTCAAGATGAAAGGTGAAAGAAGACGGTTACGTTCCTCATCAAGTGTATAATGCTGATGAAACCGGCCACTCCATTCCATCAAGCCATCAACGACGATCACAAAGTTAAATGAAACGACTTAATTATACAGTACAGTTTATTTCTTTAATTATAATACCATAGCACATTTATTATACATTAAATAAGGTATATTTTGTGTAGGTTTAAGGCTTAGAAAATTAGAAAGGACAAAATTGTCTATTGTTCTAAGGTTGGGGGAGCAGTATACCACTCCCTGAAAACATTCTGATTACCTCTAATGTCCTATCCCTGGCTATGGGAAATTAATTTTTGGGATACACACTTTTCGCCTTACACACTCTGTCTGGGAACCAATTGAGTTCGTAAGCCAAGGTATCACTGTACCTTGGGGGAAACTAAACAAATGCTCAAAAAAAGACTATCAACATCGCAGTACATCTGCACCTAAAAGCTAGCAACCACTCATTTGACGACAGTGAGGTTAAAATCTTAGCTAAAGAAAATAGATGGTTTGAAAGGGGAGTAAAAGAAGCATTTTTTTGTAAAACAGCAAAACCCTTCACTAAATCGCCATGGTGTTTTGAGGTTTAATTTAGACCGTGCTTAGAACAGATTTCTTAGGTCGTCAGGTGAGGTGATGCCGGAGCCAGGGATAGGACATTAGACGTCAGACGATCAGAATGTTTTCAGGGAGTGGTATACTGCTCCCCCAACCTTAGAACAGTACGCAGACTCGTCGCCGTCTTTGATGAGACCGATGACCATGGTGTCGTCTGTGAACTTATCAATCCGACCGTACACAGCGATAAAAAAATAGATGATTGAGGATTACTTTTGCTGGTTTGTCATGACAATAGTAGCGATCAGCGGCAGCATTGTCAGTGGTTACCAGCAATTGAGACAAACTAAATTTGAGCCAAAATGGTCTTTGCAATATCGTTCACGTTTTCCCTGTATAAAAGGTGTAATACCCCTACATTATTTGAAATACTAAAAAAAACTCTAACATAAGGGGAAAACGTATAAATTGACAGGTACAAATGAGATTTGTTCTGCACTGGACGCACCATTCCCAACGGAAATGAAGAGAACATCCCCTGTCTGTGATCATTTTGAGTAGATCTCTGCTAAAAGGGTACAAATTCCAATAACCAGAGTGAATATATAATGTAAACTATTGTGACAACAAGGTGTATCACTGGTTTTAATGTATGCGACTTGCTGATAGTTTAAAAGATGAAGTGTAAACTTTGTTCAAAAGAACTTGGGTACCAACAGAACACCTTTACCTCAACAAAAAAATAAATAAAAAATATTGAAAGGTGTGTCTTGTTCCTTGTTTGTGTGTCAATGTCTAAAGTAAAGCAATTATTATTTCAAGTAACACACACACACACACACACAGTCACTCACATCACAACTCCCTGCCTTTTATCACATGATGGCAGTAGAGCAAGCGAGGCCCGATGATGCATTACGAAAATTGAACCATTTGGGTGGAAGGCCTCATTGCTTTTATAAGGCCTCACATTTCCATCACTAGTTACCAGCAGAACTTTAGTTCGGATGAGGAGCGAAAGGTCCGACATCTTCAAAGGTGTGAAGAAACATTTTCATCGATGGACAACTCGTGTACGACTGTGAGCCTACACAGACATTTTTTTAATGATGATCTGGAGACCAAATGACTGGTATGAACGAGAAATTATGTTGAAAGCATGCTGCATAGATCCTGAACTGTGAGCTCGTACAGCACAGTCATCGGCATACTGAAGTTCTGACAGATTTGTCTTTGTGTAAGCCTGAAGCCGTCTGATGTCGAAGAGGTTTCCACCGAGGCGGTAATCTATATAGATACCATCTTCATGTCCAATGACTTGGTGAAAGAGGCACGTGATGGGAGAGAAGAGGAAGCTAAGAGCACAGGAGCCAAGACACAGCCCAGTTTCACCCCAGCGTTCACCTTGAAGAGCTGTGACTCACCAAGTTTGGAGAGGTGTTTCCAGAGCAACTCACAGTTGACATTGTCAAAGGCTTAGCTGAGATCAATGAAGGCTATGTCGAGGTCCAAGTGATGTTCTCTGCTCTTCTCCATTAGCTGCCTTGAAACAAAAATCATGCCTATGGTGGATCTTGTCTTTTGGAAGCCACACTGCGTTTCCGGAAGCACAGACTCAGAGACGTGCTTGGCCAGCCCGCTGAGCATGATTTTGGCCAAAACTTTCCCTGCGGAGAGGAGAGAAATTCCTCGGCTATTCTCACAGGCTGTTCTGTTCCCTTTCTACTACACTCCTGTGGGAGGTTCCCATGTTACCAGATGTTGTGTAAAAGGAGGTGAAGGCGGCGCGTGAGGCAATAACCTCTGTGTTTGTATGCCTCTGTAGGCATGCCATCAGGTCCAGCATTTTTGTTGTTCTTGAGGCTCACAATGGCTTGCCGGGTCTCACAAAAAGATGGTATGGGGGTCAAGACTCATTGACTGGCAGTAGATCTGATTGTCCAGAATGTGTGAGTTGAAGGGGTTGGTGGTGGTGAGAAGATTCTGAAAATGGCTTGGCCAGCGAGTAAGGATCTCAAGGTGATCCTTAAAGGACAACCGACGTCTCCGGACAAGTTGTGTCCATAATTTGTAAAATGGCTTCAAATGATTTCTACTGAGCGTATTTTAACAAGATTCCACCGCATATAGCTATATTTTACATTTTAAGACTCGCGCTGAATATTCAGGAAGTCTTGTTTTTCAGTTGGTGACGAGTCCGTACGTGACGTCACTAAAGGAACGACCCTGACCAAAAAAGACACATTGTAGCAGTCCGTCCATCACGTCAATGTATTTTGCTGTACTTGTTTGGTCTGAAGACCCCGTGTTGCAACCAAAAGTCACCAGAAAATGGCGTCCAAGCGCCATGAAAGGAATTTATCAGTCAGTGGAAACGAAGGTGGCCACAGGAGGTCGCCATTTTGTGCCTTTTTTGGGTGAGACATTTCCCCTCAATGTTGCCTCAAACTGGCAAGGAATAAATTCTTTAATCGATTGCAAACATGTATGCTTTCCTCTTCAGAACTATTTGAATTATATTCATAACTGGATGTGTAACAAGAAAGCATATTCTCCGAATCTGAAGCCATTGTTTTGAATCTCCAGCAAGGACCTTCTGAAACTGCCCATTTCTGGTTTCATTTTGAAGTAGTTTTTGGACACTAAGTCATTTTTATTTGTGTTTTTCATTTGACTAAAAATATCCGCCTGCCTGTTTTGGGTATTTTAGATGCTATAAAACGTTTTTCTGATGTCAGTGAAGAAACAAAAAAATGGTGTCGGTTGTCCTTTAAGTAGTGCAGCGCCACGAGCAGATCACACTGCTTTCTCGGGCCACACAGTACTTGGACGACATTGTAGAATCCCTGGGTGGTGTTCTGACTTTAATCTCAAAATCTGACTTTAAAGTGAGGATTCTCACTTTAATATCTGAATTCTGAGAAAAACGTGAAAATCATACCAACTTTATTTTTTTTCTTCATTGCCCCTAATCCTCTTCCGTACATTTTGACCTCATCAAATCCATGGTAGCATTTTAATCACTCTCTGTGTCATGGATGAGAAGGTTTCTTCAGCCGTCATCTGTACAAAAGTTTTTGTACAGATGACGGCTGAAGAAACCTTCTCATCGATGGACCACTCCTGTACGACTGAGAGCTTACACAGACGTCTCTGTGTCATGACATTTATTGTCCACGTGGTGGCGCAATGGAACTAATGATGACTCAAGGTGATTTGGCCCAAAAGCAAACCATTTGTATGGAAGGCCTCATTGCTTCATGATGCCCATTTTACTATCAGTACCGTATACAACAAACATCAACACATATTTGGTTACCCACCAGTATGGTTGTATACCACATCAGTGATACACAGTATATTCCATTCTTTCTCCAACTTCTCCACCAATGCCCCCACATCTGTCCAGCTATAGTTTTGGTCAACTGAGCTGAACTCAGGGCTAAAGGTAAGCTGATCTGCCAAGGAGTAACATGACCTGGATTCTCCTAGTGTCTGCAAAGGTGTGAAATGGATCATGTTGTATCCTAGAAAATAAAATAAACACAATCATCAGTCACAGATCATGTTGTATAGCTTGACTTAAAATTCATGAAAACAAACCAGCCATGGAATTTTTTAAAACTGCAGTGTCAATAACAGTCAACCAACCTTAAGCTTAGCGCTTGGAGTAATTACGTCTCTCTCTCTCTCTCTCTCTCTCTCTCTCTCTCTCTCTCTCTCTCTCTCTCTCTCTCTCTCTCTCTCTCTCTCTCTCTCTCTCTCTCTCTCTCTCTCTCTCTCTCTCTCTCTCTCTCTCTCTCTCTCTCTCTCTCTCTCCTCTCCCCCATCTCTCTCCCCCCCTCTCTCCCGCTCCCTCTCCCGCTACCTTTCCCTGTCTCCCCCTCCCCACCAGATCACGTAGCAATATGCACAAATCATAATAGACTTGCGCCGGTGCTGGCGCAGTGGAGTTACAAAGTTGTGCCAGTGGCTGTCAAAATGCATAAATGGCGCAAGGGTGCATCCTTGTATTGTGATGTGATATGTAACATTATATACAGTATATAAAAAAGCCCATTGGTGAACTTCAACTTTGGGAACAATTGCATGATAAAATAGTCAAACATTTCAACATGTTCCACAATGTACAATTGCAATAAATGCTGGGATTTCATCCTCTGCAGTGCATAATATCATCAAGATATTCATACAATCTGGAGAAATCGCTCCAAGCTATCCTGTAAGCAGCAATGCAGAATACCAAAACTTCAGTGTCCTCAGGTGCGAATGCATAATACATTTACATCAAGGACGTCAGCACATAGGCTCATGAATGCTTCGGAAAAAGTGAATGAGGTTTCCCCCACTTCATAGTGTGAATCTATTCTAAAACTCGCTTAATCTTATTGTAAACAGGTAGGTGTTTTACATACATTTTAGATTAATTGGCAGACTATTATTAATAGTATGGGACCTTTGTCTCTTAACTTTTGCGGCATTTACTCTGGACTCCATTGAGGATCCCATTCTGTTCAGAAAATGTATGGAGAAAAATTGTAGGCACAGCCATGGAATTCAGTGGGTCCATTTTGTTGCCCTCAGTATTGTGTCACGGCTCTTAGCAGATGATATGGTTTTTACATTTGGGATTGACAATCTCCAAATCTCATTGGAGTGGTTCACACCCAAGTGTGAAGCGGTTGCACTTACTCATTAATTAAAAAAAGGATGGAGTGCTTTTTCTAGGTTGGGCGTGAGATCCTTGCCACAAGTGGAGGAGTTCAAGAAATCACACACATACCTGACTCCTTTGCAACTTGCAATCTGGCCGGCCAGTCATCTAGGTGACCCAAACACTTGGATAAATAGGTCTGAATGATGATGCAGTCTAATGGGAGGACACGGTTCTCTGATCCAAGACGAAGAATTGGGTTGACAACAAAGTAGCCTCCTCCAGATTTCTCTGCATCTCTGTGAAGGGGAGGGGGCGTTGGGGGCTGTTTAGAGTCTCACCTCAATAAATTCTTAAAACATCAGGTCAGTGGCATAGTTTGATGCCAATAAAGCTTCATATTTATGACTTATTTCTTAAGTGCTTCAGAGTTATGAGAAGAATAAGTGCATGAAAGAAAAAAAACATTCCCTTTTGTGAAGAAGCACACTAGTCATTGACTTGTACTAAAGAAGAAACAATAGATACTTAGCAGCAGCTTGCATACCATTTTGGAGCCACCGGTCTTCTTTTCATTGCTTTCCATTATTGATACCCCATATATTTAAACAATCATTTCCTCCCAACATATATAACATAATCAACACAAAAAAGGCACTTTATTTCAAAATGACAGAGAACACTCCATTGAAGGCATTCAACTTTGCCTGAACATTGAAGTTGATACATGTTTTCACTACTTTCGCAGGCCACCTTGCTACACACTTCTTTTTCTTTCGGCTTTTCCCTTCAGGGGTCGCCACAGCGAATCAGTGTCCTCCATCTAACCCGGTTTTGTGCATCCTCTTCTGTCACACCAGGTACCTTCATGTCCTCTTTGACAGCATCCAAAAACCTCCTTCTTGGTCTTCCTCTTGGTCTCCTGCCTGGCAGTTCAAGGATTAGCATTCTTCTCCCAATATAGTCACTCTCCCCCCTCTGGACATGTCCAAACCATCTCAGTCTGGCCTCTCCGACTTTCTCTCCAAAGCCTCTAATATGAGTTGTCCCTCTAATGTACTCATTCCTGACCCAATCCGACCTGGTCACTCCCAAAGAAAACCTCAACATCTTCATCTCTGCTACCTCTCATTTCTTCAGTGGCAGTCTCTCCAGTCGAAACATCATGGCTGGTCTCACCACCGTTTTATACGCCTTTCCTTTCATCCTCGCTGAAACCCTTCTATCACACATCACACATGACATTTTTCTACAGCCGTTGCAGCCTGCCTGGACACGCTTCTTCACCTCTTTTCCACACTCTCCAATGCTCTGGACAGTTGACCCCAAGTGCTTAAAATCCTCCACATTCTTTAGCTCTTCTCCCTGTAGCATCAGTCTTGTACTTGGGTCCCTCTGATTCACACAAATACAGTATATTCCGTCTTGCTATGACTGACCTTCATTCCTCACCTTTCAAGGGCATACCTCCAACGCTCTAGTTCAGTCCCTGAGGCACAGCTCCCACACCACTCTCAACATCAAGGCTAATCTCATGTGAGGACCATCCATTGGCACAAATGGACAGAATAAAATCACGTCCAGTGTTTCATGATTCTTAGTATCTGGATGCTATCCAGTGACTGCTGTGAAAGGACAGCTGACAACATAGGAAAGTCTGTGTGACAGCTTGGAGAGATAGCTGACAGGAGGGAATAGACCCCACTGGGGCTGTCATGGGCTAGCTACCCACGGTGGCTCTCACCAACGCTGGTTCAGTTTGTTGGAGGCACCCGCTAAATGCTACAGAAAGAATACAGAGAAAGATTCCCCTAGAGCCTGCGAGAGCGGGGGCGCAAGATGGCTCAACGACTGACAACACGGTTACCGACCCAGGAACGAACCTGACTATGAGCAAGAACATGGCACATGAGACAACGGCAGCAGGATACTCACTCAAGGTGTGTGTCTGTGGCTAGGTAAAAGTAACATCAGCTATCGGGTTAAAGATCCACCAAGGGAAGAGACAGTGCTTGGGAAAGCAGAGACAAGGGCCTCGCATTGACCAATATTTCTTACGAAGTCAGACGTCAAATAAGTCGAGTGAAGCACAGCCACGGGACGACAACCAAAGTTCGCAGAGCGTCTACACCGCTGTCAGGGACGATGGTAATGCACTTACAGAACGAAAGGTGGAAGAGCCCACGCAACCACAGAGACCTCCCAAGGAGGACAAGATCAAAGGGCACAGACCAAGTGTGAAGTGGCCAAAAGCTATCGAGAAAAGAGAGTGGGAAAACGTCAATAACGATCTGACCAAAATCTTGGAGCAACAAGTGGGCACAGCAGAGAAAAAGCTGGAAAATATTGGTGACATCATCTATCACTACGGGGAGGAGCGCTTTGGAGCGTACATCCGGAAAACCGCCAATGCAAGACCACCACCAACCAAATCCAGGAGGCAGCAAGAGATAGACAGACTGGTCAGAGAAAGAAGGGACCTGCGAAAACAGTGGAAGAAGGCCTCTGATGCAGAGAAAGAAGGTCTCATGCTGCTCCAAGGGGACATCAAATGCCGGTTGGCAACCTTACGAAGGGCGGAAAACTTGAGAAAACATCGCAAGAACAAGGAACACACAAGAACACGGTTCTATAAAAACCCCTTCAAGTTTGTCAAAGACCTCTTCGCGAAGGACACAAGCGGAATCCTGAAAACCTCCAAGCAGGAACTTGAAAAGCATCTGGAAAAGGTCCACAAGGACACAAAAAGGCAGGAAAAACTAGCTATCCCACATGACATCCCCCCTATTGAACCACCAGAATTCAACATTGAGACTGGCCCTCCAAAATGGAAGGAAGTGGACAATACAGTACGGCGTGCAAGATCAGCATCAGCCCCGGGGCCAAATTGAGTTCCATATACAAGAACGCACCAGATGTTCTGCGTTATCTTTGGAGACTCATGAGGATTGTGTGGCAGAAAGGGATAATAACAAAGGCATGGCGGAGGGCCGGAGGAGTACTAATTCCCAAGGAGAAGGATGCAGCAGACATCAGTCAATTCCGGCCAATTAGCCTTCTCAACGTTGAGGGGAAAATCTTCTTTAATGTTTTAGCACGGAGACTTTCCACCTACCTGGAGAAGAACAAGTACGTCGATACATCTGTACAGAAGGCTGGCATCCCTGGGTTCTCTGGTTGCTTGGAGCACACTAGTATGATCTTGCACCAAATCCAGGCGGCAAAGAAAGACAAGAGTGATCTTCATGTCATCTTCCTCGACCTGGCCAATGCCTTTGGCTCAGTTCCCCACAACCTTCTCTGGGAATCCAGAAAAAACATCAAATGGGCCCGGATGAAAATCAAGCCGAACAAGTCACGCAGCATCTCAATCGTCAAGGGACAGCTAAAAAATGTGAAGTTCTGCATTGGTGATGACCCAATACCAACGGTGTCTGAAACCGGTCAAAAGCCTGGCCAGGTGGTACAATGCAAGCCTCAGAGACAAAGATCAAGTGCAGCAACTAAAGCAGGACATCGCCAATAGTCTGAAAAACATCAACAAGACTCAGCTCCCAGGAAAGCTCAAGCTCTGGTGTCTGCAGTTAGTACTTCTACCTCGGGTAATGTGGCCACTCACTGTCTATGAGGTCCCACTCTCAACTGTGGAGAAGATGGAGCGAGCCATCACTAGATATGTGAAACGCTGGCTTTGTGTTCCACACTGTCTGTCCAACATCGGCCTTTATGGCAAAGGGGTCCTCGAGCTTCCAATCACAAGCCTCACCGAAGAGTACAAGTGCGCTAAAGTGAGACTTCAGATGACCCTCACATACTCCAGAGACCGGAAGATTAGTCAAGCTGCACCGCCCCCCTATCAACTGGACGGTTCAGGTAGGAAGAGGGGGGTTTGGCCTTACAAACAAACCTTCTTGGCGTAAGGCTTCAACATCGAGAAGAAGGAAAATGGTGATGGCAGAGATGCGCCGCCAAGAGGAAGCTGAAGGAACTGCACAGGCTGTCTCTCTTGCCAAGCAGGGACAACGGATGAGGTGGGAAGTCCTGGAAAAGAGAAAGCTCAGCTGGTGGGATCTCTGGGAAATGGAGGCAAGCAACATCAGCTTCATCATCAGAGGTATCAATGGTGTGCTCCCATCTCCAAAAAACCTCCACCAATGGAATGGCGAAGATCCAACCTGTGACATCTGTCGAACTCCAGGAACTCTCAAACACATCTTGACCGGTTGTAAGACCAGCCTCACACAAGGCCGCTACACCTGGAGGCACAACCAGGTCCTGAAGAGTTTGGCAGTTGTCCTTGAGAGCAAGAGGAATACCATCAACTCCTTGCCAATGAGAGCCTCCACGTCCAGCACAGCACCATTGACTTTCATTCGAGAGATACAGAAAAAGCCCAACCATCCTACTGCCAAACCAGAAGTTGGACAGCTATCCAGGGCCCTCGATTGGGAGATGAGGGTTGACATTGGCCCGCAATTGGTTTTCCCAGCAGAGATTGCAGCCAATACCCTCAGACCATACTTGGTGCTCTGGTCCCATTCACTCAAGGCTGTCTACATCGCAGAACTCACAGTCCCGTGGGAAAACTCTGTTGAAGAGGCCTATGAGCGCAAGAAGCTGCACTACACAGACTCGCAGTGGATGCGCAACAGCGGTGATGGAAAGCCAAGGTATATACAATTGAAATTGGATGCAGAGGGTTTGTGGCTTCCTCCACCATCAGGCTGCTAAAAGACCTGGGTATCCACGGACAGGCTCTGCGGCACACAGTTAGATCAGTCTCTGAAGCCGCAGAAAGAAGCAGCCAGTGGATCTGGATGAAGAGGATATATATATATATATATATATATATATATATATATATATATATATATATATATATGGAAGGTAAAGGTGACAGTCGTGCCTGTGGTGGTCGGAGCACTCGGGGCAGTGACCCCCAAACTCGACGAGTGGTTGCAACAGATCCCGGGAACAACATCGAATATCTCGGTCCAGAAAAGCGCAGTGCTGGGAACAGCACGGATACTGCGCAGAACCCTCAAGCTTCCTGGCCTCTGGTAGAGGACCCGAGCTAAAATGTGGGACAGACACCACCCATGGTGGGTGAGACGCGGATTTTTTTTATATACATATACACATACACACATATATATATATATACACACACACATATATATATATATATATATATATATGTTCAAGGCTCAGTATTCTTCTCCCGATATAGACATGTCCAAACCATCTCAGTCTGGCCTCTCTGACTTTCTTTCCAAAGTCTCTAATATGAGTTGTCCCTCTAATGTACTCATTCCTGATCCTATCCAACCTGGTCACTCCCAAAGCGTGTCCCTGCCTGGACATGCTTCTTCACCTCTTTTCCACACTCTCCATTGCTCTGGGCAGTTGACCCCAAGTACTTAAAATCCTCCACCTTCTTTATCTCTTCTCCATGTAGCATCACTCTTGCACTTGGATCCCTCTCATTCACACACATATATTCCGTCTTGCTGCGACTGATCTTCATTCCTCTCCTTTCCAGGGCATATCTCCACAACTCTAGTTTCTCCGCCACCTGTTCCCAGTTCTCGCTACAGATCACAATGTCATCTGCAAACTTCATGGTCCAAGGAGATTCTTGTCTAACATCGTCTGTCAGCCTGTCCATCACCATAGCAAACAAGAAGGGGCTCAGAGCTGACCCCTGGTGGAGTCCCACCTCCACCTTGAATTCCTCAGTCATACCGACAGCACACCTCACATGATACATGTCTTGCACCGCTCTGACATACTTTTCCGTCACTCCAGACTTCCTCATGCAATGCCACAGCTCTTCTCTGGGCA
Organism: Hippocampus bargibanti; assembly: GCF_051943395.1. Classification (NCBI taxonomy): domain Eukaryota; kingdom Metazoa; phylum Chordata; class Actinopteri; order Syngnathiformes; family Syngnathidae; genus Hippocampus; species Hippocampus bargibanti. The sequence continues at coordinate 22,464,811 of NC_142744.1, read as the reverse complement.
CCCTGTCGTACGCTTTCTCCAGATCTACAAAGACACAATGCAATTCCTTCTGACCTTCTCTGTACTTCTCTATCAGCATTCTTAAAGCGAACACTGCATCTGCCGTACTCTTTTTTTTTTTGCATGAAGCCATACAGCTGCTCACAAATGTTCACTTCTGCTCTTAGTCTAGCTTCAACTACTCTTTCCCAGAGTTTCATTGTATGGCTCATCAACTTTATTCGTCTGTAGTTAGTACAGACGTCTCCTTTGTTCTTAAAAATGGGCACGAGTACACTTCGTCTCCATT